>NC_088223.1:5248047-5410547 GCF_036934945.1 Oncorhynchus masou masou | reverse complement strand
AGAAACTGCCTACCCATTTCCTTCAGTCTGAATATTGGCCCTATGAGAAACAGCCTATACAGTCCCTTCAGTCTGAATATTGGCCCTATGAGAAACAGCCTATACAGTCCCTTCAGTCTGAATATTGGCCCTATGAGAAACAGCCTATACAGTCCCTTCAGTCTCAATCTGGCCCTATGAGAAACAGCCTATACAGTCCCTTCAGTCTCAATCTGGCCCTATGAGAAACAGCCTATACAGTCCCTTTCGGACTTTGAGATTCAATGATCGCAACATATTTAGCAAAACCAACAATTCCCTGTATACTGTGGAAAGTATTCAGACCTCTTGACTTTTCCCCCACTTTTTACTTACAGCCTTATTAAAAAAATAAAGTTTAATCCCTCAATGTACACACAACAATAACCCACAGTGACATCACAATACCCCACAGTGACATCACAATACCCCACATTGACATCACAATACCCCACAATGACAAAGCAAAAACTGCTGTTTAGAATTTCCGAAACTGAAATATCATATTTACACAAGTTTTCGGACCCTTTACTCAGGACTTTGTTGAAGCACCTTCGGCAGAGTTTACAGCCTTGAGTCTTCTTGGGTATGATGCTACAAGCTTGGCACCCCTGTATTTGGGGAGTTTTTCCCATTCTTCTCTGCAGATCCTCTCAAGCTCTGTCAGGTTGGATGGAGAGTGTTGCTGAACAGCTATTTTCAGGTCTCTCCAGAGATGTTCATTCCGGTTCAAGTCTCTGGTTGGGCCACTCAAGGACATTCAGAGACTTGTCTGAAAGCCACTCCTGCATTGACTTGGCTGTGTGTTTAGGGTCGTTGTCCTGTTGGAAGGTGAACCTCCGCCCCAGTCGGAGGTCCTGAGTACTCAGGAGCAGGTTGATTATCAAGGATCTCTCTGTACTTTGCTCTGTTCATCTTTGCCTCGATCCTGACTAGTCTCCCAGTCCCAGCTGCTGAACAAAATCCCCACAGCATGTTGCTGCCACCACCATGCTTCACCGTAGGGAGGGTGCCATGTTTCCTCCAGAGGTGATGCTTGCTATTCAGGCCAAAGAGTTCAAAATTGGTTTCATCAGACCAAAGAATCTTCTTTCTCATGGTCAGAGAGTCTTTAGGTGCCTTTTGGCAAACTCCAAGTGGGCTATCATGTGCCTTTTACTGAGGAGTGGCTTCTGTCTAGCCACTTTACCATAAAGGCCTGATTGGTGGAGTGATGCAGAGATGGTTGTCCTTCTGGAAGGTTCTCCCATCCCCACAGAGGAACCCTAGAGCTCTTTCATAGTGACCATCAGGTTCTTGGTCACCTCCCTGACCAAGGTCCTTCTCTCCCGATTGCTCAGGTTGGCCGGGTGGCCAGCTCCAGGAAGTGTCTTGATGGTTCCAAACTTCTTCCATTTAAGAATGACGGAGGCCACTGTGTTCCTGGGGACCTTCAATGCTGCAGAACGTTTTTGGTACCCCTTCCCAGATCTGTGCCTCGATACAATCCTGTCTTGGAGCTCTACAGACAATTCCTTCGACCTCATGACTTGGTTTTTGCTGTGACATGAACTTTCAACTGAGGGACCTTATATATTACATTTACATTTAAGTCATTTAGCAGACGCTCTTATCCAGAGCGACTTACAAATTGGTGAATTCACCTTCTGACATCCAGTGGAACAGCCACTTTACAATAGTGCATCTAAATCATTAAGGGGGGGGGGTGGTGAGAAGGATTACTTATCCTATCCTAGGTATTCCTTGAAGAGGTGGGGTTTCAGGTGTCTCCGGAAGGTGGTGATTGACTCCGCTGTCCTGGCGTCGTGAGGGAGTTTGTTCCACCATTGGGGGGCCAGAGCAGCGAACAGTTTTGACTGGGCTGAGCGGGAACTGTACTTCCTCAATGGTAGGGAGGCGAGCAGGCCAGAGGTGGATGAACGCAGTGCCCTTGCTTGGGTGTAGGGCCTGATCAGAGCCTGGAGGTATATTCAGGTGTGTGCCTTTCCAAATCATGTCCGATCAATTGAATTTACCACAGGTGGACTCCAATCAAGTTGTAGAAATATCTCAATGATGATAAATGAAAACAGGATGCACCTGAGCTCAATTTACAGTCTCATAGCAAACGGTCTGAATACTCATGTACTTATGTTTTTTAATTTAATACATTTACAAAAAAAATCTAAAAACCTGTTTTCTCTTTGTTATTTTGGGGTATAATGTGTAATTTTCAGATCATTTTTATAATAACGTAACAAAATGTGGAAAAAAACAAATGGGTCTGAATACTTTCCAAAGGCACAAATTAAAAATAAAAATAAATATAACAAAAAAAAATACCAATCACTTCACTATTGCCGCATAAACTGTGAAATCAATAAACTTTCCGATCACCGCACTACGAAAGAGGGACTGCAATTTTAACCAATCACCACACTACATACAATTGTTTAATCAAGCCACACGCCAACAAACCGTTCCCCCATCAGCACATTTTCGTGACAAGTTGGGGTAAAATAAAACAATGCCAATTGCCATGCAAAATGTCAGCTGCAGCAAATCAAGCATTTTTGCTTGCAAATTTCACAAAACAGAAGCGGGAAAAGCCTGGAGGGACTGCCTTCCCCTCTGCTAGATAGTGAGAATACCAATCAAAACAACTTTTAAACTCTAGAGATTCCCTTCCTTCCTGAACTAAGAATGCAGTAAAACAGTAGGCAGTCAGCAAGAGACTACCGCCCAAAGACAACAAAAAATAATAAACAAACATGTAGAAAGTACTGAAGTAATGAGCTCCCTTGCCTGGATTGCGTAACATAAACCATCAAGTAACAGTGTCTTTGGAGTGGCCTCCCCAGAGTTCTCTCTTAGTTTCCCAAAAAAGTAGTTTGACTGTTTTCTGCACTCTGTTACCTTATTAAGACTACAGTTTGAAGGAACGAGAGCTCTCTGGTAAGGTACATATTAGCAACCCACATGTGCACACACACACACATACACACACACATACACATACACACTTGCACAAGCACACACACACAAACCAATCAGACTGTATTAAGGACACAACCGATAGGACTGTAATAACACAATAAGGATAATACAGAGAGGAATGACTGGGCAACAACACTAAAGGCAATACATATAGATAGGAAAAGCATCAATACAGGACAAAGATCAAATCGTGCTACACCGGCTCTGACGCTCGTTGGATGTGGCAGGGCTTGCAAACCATTAGACTACAAAGGGAAGTGACAGTGACACGAGCCTACTACCAGACAAGGTAAACTACTTCTATTGTATCTTAGAGGCAA
Organism: Oncorhynchus masou masou; assembly: GCF_036934945.1. Classification (NCBI taxonomy): domain Eukaryota; kingdom Metazoa; phylum Chordata; class Actinopteri; order Salmoniformes; family Salmonidae; genus Oncorhynchus; species Oncorhynchus masou. The sequence goes on along the minus strand of NC_088223.1, from coordinate 5,407,233 downwards.
ATAACACTGAAACATGCATGAAAACACCAGCTGTTCCGGAAGACTGTGTGATCACACTTTCCGCGGCCATTGAGAGTAAGACCTTTAAACTGATCAACATTCACAAAGGCCGCAGTCCCAGACGGATTACCAGAATGACCAACTGGCAATTGACTTCACTGACATTTTCAACGTCTCCCTGTCTGAGTCTGTAATACCAACATGTTTGAAGCAGACCACCACAGTCCCTGTGCCCAAGAACACTAAGGTAAACTGCCTAAATGATTACAGACCCATAGCACTCACGTCTGTAGCCTTGAAATGCTTTGAAAGGCTGGTCATGGCTCACATCAACACCATTATATCAGAAACCATAGACCCACTCCAATTTGCATACTGCCCCAACAGATCCACAGAGGATGCATTCTCTATTGCACTCCACACTGCCCTTTCCCACATGGACAAAAGGAACACCTATGTCAGAATGCTGTTCATTGACTACAGCTCAGTGTTCAACACCGTAATGCCCTCAAAGCTCATCAATAAGCTAAGGATCCTGGGACTAAACACATTCCTCTGCAACTGGATCCTGGACTACCTGACGGGCTGCCCCCAAGTGGTAAGGGTAGGTAACAACACATCCGCCATGCTGATCCTCAACACATGGGTCCCTCAGTGGTGCGTGCTCAGTCCCCTCCTGTACTTCCTGTTCACTCATGACAGCAACGCTGAATGAACAACAACCTATCTCTCAACGTGATCAGGACAAAGGAGACAATTGTGGACTACAGGAAAAAGGGTGAGCACGCCCCCATTCTCATTGACTGGGCTGCAGTGGAGCAGGTTGAGAGCTTCATGTTCCTTGGTGTTCACATCACCAACAAATGAACGAACATGGTCCAAGCCCACCAAGACAGTCGTGAAGCGGGCACGACAAAACCTATTCCACGTCAGGAGACTGAAAAGATTTGCCATTGGTCCTCAGATCCTGAACAGGTTCACAGCTGCATCATCGAGAGCATTGTATCATTGCCTGGAATGGCACCTGCTCAGCATCCGTCCGCAAGGCACTACAGAGGGTTGTCATAACGGCCCAGTACATCACTGGGGCCAAGCTCCCTGCCATCCAGGACCTCTATACCAGGCAGTGTCAGAGGAAGGCCCTAAAAACTGGCAAAGACTGCAGCCACCCTAGTCATAGACTCTCTCTGCTACCGCACAGCAAGCAGGATTCTCAACAGCTACCTAACCCCAAGCCAAAATAACACAGACATGAACATCTTGCCAAATGGCTACCCAGACTATTTGCAATGGCCCCCCATCCCCTCTTTATACCACTGCTACTCTGTTGTTATCTATCTATTGTCACTTTAATAACTCTACCTACATGTACAAATGATTTTACTGCTGCTCTTTAATTACTTGTTACCTTTGTATCTTATTCTTATCTTAATTTTAAACTGCATTATTGGTTCGGTACTTGTAAGTAAGCATTTCACAGTAAGGTCTACACCTGTTATATTCGGCATGTGACTAATAAAATTTGATTTGATATAGGAAAGATTGGGAAATTACACTACATTTTTATTTCACCTTTATTTAACCAGGTAGGCTAGTTGAGAACAAGTTCTGATTTACAATTGCGACCTGGCCAAGATAAAGCAAAGAAGTTTGACACATACAACACAGAGTTACACATGGAATAAACAAAACATAAAGTCAATAATACAGTAGAAAAATCTATATACAGTATGTGTAAATGAGGTAGGATAAGGGAGGTAAAGGCAATAAATAGGCCATGGTGTTGAAGTTATTGCAATACAGCAATTAAACACTGGAATGGTAGATGTGCAGAATATATATATGCACTGCTCCAAAAAATAAAGGGAACACAAACAAAACAATGTAACTCCAAGTCAATCACACTTCTGTAAAATCAAACTGTCTACTTAGGAAGCAACACTGATTGACAATAAATTTCACATGCTGTTGTGCAAATGAAATAGACAACAGGTGGAAATTATAGGCAATTAGCAAGACACCCCAAATAAAGGAGTGGTTCTGCAGGTGGTGACCACAGACCACTTCTCAGTTCCTATGCTTCCTGGCTGATGTTTTGGTCACTTTTGAATGCTGGCGGTGCCTTCACTCTAGTGGTAGCATGAGACGGAGTCTACAACCCACACAAGTGGCTCAGGTAGTGCAGCTCATCTAGGATGTAACATCAATGTGAGCTGTGGCAAGAAGGTTTGCTGTGTCTGTCAGCGTAGTGTCCAGAGCATGGAGGCGCTACCAGGAGACAGGCCAGTACATCAGGAGACGTGGAGGAGGCCGTAGGAGGGTGATAACCCAGCAGCAGGACCGCTACCACCACCTTTGTACAAGGAGGAGCAGGAGGAGCACTGCCAGAGCCCTGCAAAATGACATCCAGCAGGCCACAAATGTACATGTGTCTAGTCAAACGGTCAGAAACAGACTCCATGAGTGTGGTATGAGGGCCCGACGTCCACAGGTGGGGGCTGTGCTTACAGCCCAACACCGTGCAGGACATTTGGCATTTTGCTAGAGAACACCAAGATTGGCAAATTCGACACTGGCGCCCTGTGCTCTTCACAGATGAAAAAAAAGAAAAAGAAAAAAAAGCAGAAAGCGGGGTCACACTGAGCACATGTGACAGATGTGACAGTCTGGAGACACCGTGGAGAACGTTCTGCTGCCTGCAACATCCTCCAGCATGACTGGTTTGGCGGTGGGTCAGTCATGGTGTGGGGTGGCATTTCTTTGGGGGGCTGCACAGCCCTCCATGTGCTCGCCAGAGGTAGCCTGACTGCCATTAGGTACCGAGATGAGATCCTCAGACCCCTGGTGAGACCATATGCTTGTGCGGTTGGCCCTGGGTTCCTCCTAATGAAAGACTGTGTCAGAGTGTGTCAGCAGGCCCGTTCCCCAGACCTGAATCCAATTGAGCACATCTGGGACATGATGTCTCGCTCCATCCACCAACGGCACGTTGCACCACAGACTGTCCAGGAGTTGGTGCATGCTTTAGTCCAGGTTTGGGATGAGATCCCCCAGGACACCATCCGCCACCTCATCAGGAGCATGCCCAGGCGTTGTAGGGAGGTCATACAGGCACGTGGAGGCCACACACAGTACTGAGCCTCATTTTGACTTCTAAAAAGTATTTAATAAGAATGTTTAATTCATTCAGATCTAGGATGTGTTATTTTAGTGTTCCTTTTATTTTTTTGAGCAGTGCATGTACAGTATATGAATGTGTAAGTAGAGATACTGGGGTGCAAAGGAGCAAGATAAATCAATAAATACAGTATGGGGGTGAGGTAGTTGGATGGGCTATGTCAGGTGCAGTGATCTGTGAGCTGCTCTGACAGCTGGTGCTTAAAGCTAGTTTGGGAGTTATGAGTCTCCAGCTTCAGTGATTTTTGCAGTTCATTGGCAGCAGAGAACTGGAAGGAAAGGCAGCCAAAGAAATAATTGGCTTTGGGGGTGACCAGTGAGATATACCTGCTGGAGTGCGTGCTATGGGTGGGTGCTGCTATGGTGACCAGGGGTGAGATAAGGCGGGGCTTTACCTAGCAGAGACTTGTAGATGACCTGTAGCTAGTGGGTTTGGCGACGAGTATGAAGCGAGGGCCAGCCAACGAGAGCGTACAGGTCGCAGTGGTGTTGCGATGGCACTGTGATAGATTACATCCAATTTGTTGAGTAGAGTGTTGGAGGCTATTTTGTCAATTACATCGCCAAAGTCGAGGATCGGTAGAATAGTCAGTTTTGCGAGGGTAGGTTTGGCAGCAGGAGTAAAGGTGTTATGTACTTGAGTGAAGACCCAAAAGCGGTTTTAACAGAAAACAGAGTTCTTTAATGAAAAACAGGAATGGCATAAATCCTCTTCCAACGTAGTCAATGGAACAAAAAGAACGTTAGTATAATGCAGGATGCACCTGCCAGGCGGACTCCGACAGGATAGGACAAGGTGGAAGCAAACGGGACGACAGCTTGCTTCTGGCATCAAAAACACAAACAAGAATCAGACACTGAAAGTAGCAGGAACAGAGAGAGAAATAGAGACCTAATCAGAGGGGGAAGAGATAACAGGTGGGAAAGAGTGAATGAGCTAGTTAGGGGAGATGTAGAACAGCTGAAGAATGAGAGACAGAGAAGGTAACCTAAAAAGACCAGCAGAGAGAGACAGAGTGAAGAGAAAGGACAGGAACAGACATAACAAGACATGACAAAAGGAGGCTTTGTAGCGAAATAGGAAGCCGATTCTAGATCTAATTTTGGATTGGAGATGCTTAATGTGAGTCTGGATGGAGAGTTTACAGTCTAACCAGACACCTAGGTATTTGTAGTTGCCCACATATTCTAAGTCAGAACCGTCCAGAGTAGTGATGCTGGACAGGCGGGCAGGTGCGGGCAGCGTTCGGTTGAAGAGCATGCATTTAGTTTTACTTGCATTTAAGAGCAGTTGGAGGCCATGGAAGGAGAGTTGTATGGCATTGAAGCTCGTCTGGAGGTTAGTTAACCTCTTGAAACTCTGGGGGCGCTATATCATTTTTGGATAAAAAGACGTGCCCGTTTTAAGCGCAATATTTTGTCACAAAAAGATGCTCGACTATGCATATAATTGGTAGCTTTGGAAAGAAAACACTCTGACGTGTCCAGAACTGCAAAGATATTCTCTGTGCGTGCCCTAGAACGTGAGCTACAGGCAAAACCAAGATGAGACGGCATCCAGGAAATGAGCAGGATTTTTGAGGCTCCGTTTTCCATTGTCTCCTTATATGGCTGTGAATGCGAGAGGAACGAGCCTGCCCTTTCTGTCGTTTCCCCAAGGTGTCTGCAGCATTGTGACGTATTTGTAGGCATATCATTGGAAGATTGACCATAAGAGACCACATTTACTAGGTGTCCGCCCGGTGTCCTGCGCCGAAATTGGTGCGCAAAACTCAGCTGCAAGTATTTTTCCATGGAATTTAGAGAAGAAAGCAGGCTTCCACGAACGATATATCAATGAAGAGATATGTGAAAAAACACCTTGAGGATTGATTCCAAACAACGTTTGCCATGTTTCGGTCGATATTATGGAGTTAATTCGGAAAAAGTTTGACGTTGTAGGTGACTGAATTTTCGGTTCGTTTTGGTAGCCAAATGTGATGTACAAAACGGAGCGATTTCTCCTACACCAAGACGCTTTCAGGAAAAACTGCACATTTGCTATGTAATTGAGAGTCTCCTCATTGAAAACATCCGAAGCTCTTCAAAGGTAAATGATTTTATTTATTTGGTTATCTGGTTTTTGTGAAAATGTTGCGTGCTAAATGCTACTCAAAATGCTAAGCTAGCTTAGCATACTCTTACACAAATTAGTGAATTGCTATGGTTCAAAAGCATATTTTGAAAATCTGAGATGACAGTGTTGTTAAGAAAAGGCTAAGCTTGAGAGTAGGCGCATTATTTTCATTTTATTTGCGATTTTCAGAAATCGTTAACGTTGCGTTATGCTAATGAGCCTGAGGCTTTAGTCACGATCCCGGATCCGGGATGGGGAGTTTCAAGAGGTTTTAACACAGTGTCCAAAGAAGGGCCAGAGGTATACAGAATGGTGTCGTCTGCGTAGAGGTGTATCAGAGACTCACCAGCAGCAAGAGCGATATCATTGATGTATACAGAGAATTGAACCATGTAGCACCCCCATCGAGGCTGCTAGAGGTCCGGACAACAGGATCTTCGATTTGACACACTGAACTCAATAAGATAAGTAGCTGGTGAACCAGGAGAGGCAATCATTTGAGAAACCAAGGCTGTTGAGTCTGCCTACATAAAGGAAGGACTGGGTAATTAACACACTAAGGACAGTACAGATAGGAAGGACTTGGTAATTAACACATTAAGGACAGTACAGATAGGAAGGACTGGGTAATTAACACATTAAGGACAGTACAGATAGGAAGGACTGGGTAATTAACACACTAAGGACAGTACAGATAGGAAGGACTGGGTAATTAACACACTAAGGACAGTACAGATAGGAAGGACTGGGTAATTAACACACTAAGGACAGTACAGATAGGAAGGACTTGGTAATTAACACACTAAGGACAGTACAGATAGGAAGGACTTGGTAATTAACACACTAAGGACAGTACAGATAGGAAGGACTTGGTAATTAACACACTAAGGACAGTACAGATAGGAAGGACTTGGTAATTAACACACTAAGGACAGTACAGATAGGAAGGACTGGGTAATTAACACACTAAGGACAGTACAGATAGGAAGGACTGGGTAATTAACACACTAAGGACAGTACAGATAGGAAGGACTGGGTAATTAACACACTAAGGACAGTACAGATAGGAAGGACTGGGTAATTAACACACTAAGGACAGTACAGATAGGAAGGACTGGGTAATTAACACACTAAGGACAGTACAGATAGGAAGGACTGGGTAATTAACACACTAAGGACAGTACAGATAGGAAGGACTGGGTAATTAACACACTAAGGACAGTACAGATAGGAAGGACTTGGTAATTAACACACTAAGGACAGTACAGATAGGAAGGACTGGGTAATTAACACACTAAGGACAGTACAGATAGGAAGGACTTGGTAATTAACACACTAAGGACAGTACAGATAGGAAGGACTTGGTAATTAACACACTAAGGACAGTACAGATAGGAAGGACTTGGTAATTAACACACTAAGGACAGTACAGATAGGAAGGACTTGGTAATTAACACACTAAGGACAGTACAGATAGGAAGGACTTGGTAATTAACACACTAAGGACAGTACAGATAGGAAGGACTGGGTAATTAACACACTAAGGACAGTACAGATAGGAAGGACTGGGTAATTAACACACTAAGGACAGTACAGATAGGAAGGACTGGGTAATTAACACACTAAGGACAGTACAGATAGGAAGGACTTGGTAATTAACACACTAAGGACAGTACAGATAGGAAGGACTGGGTAATTAACACACTAAGGACAGTACAGATAGGAAGGACTTGGTAATTAACACACTAAGGACAGTACAGATAGGAAGGACTTGGTAATTAACACACTAAGGACAGTACAGATAGGAAGGACTTGGTAATTAACACACTAAGGACAGTACAGATAGGAAGGACTGGGTAATTAACACACTAAGGACAGTACAGATAGGAAGGACTGGGTAATTAACACACTAAGGACAGTACAGATAGGAAGGACTTGGTAATTAACACACTAAGGACAGTACAGATAGGAAGGACTGGGTAATTAACACACTAAGGACAGTACAGATAGGAAGGACTTGGTAATTAACACACTAAGGACAGTACAGATAGGAAGGACTGGGTAATTAACACACTAAGGACAGTACAGATAGGAAGGACTTGGTAATTAACACACTAAGGACAGTACAGATAGGAAGGACTTGGTAATTAACACACTAAGGACAGTACAGATAGGAAGGACTTGGTAATTAACACACTAAGGACAGTACAGATAGGAAGGACTTGGTAATTAACACACTAAGGACAGTACAGATAGGAAGGACTGGGTAATTAACACACTAAGGACAGTACAGATAGGAAGGACTTGGTAATTAACACACTAAGGACAGTACAGATAGGAAGGACTTGGTAATTAACACACTAAGGACAGTACAGATAGGAAGGACTGGGTAATTAACACACTAAGGACAGTACAGATAGGAAGGACTTGGTAATTAACACACTAAGGACAGTACAGATAGGAAGGACTTGGTAATTAACACACTAAGGACAGTACAGATAGGAAGGACTTGGTAATTAACACACTAAGGACAGTACAGATAGGAAGGACTGGGTAATTAACACCGACGAGGGCTGACGCGGGCTGATGAAGGCTGACGAAGGCTGATGAGGGCTGTCGAGGACTGACAAGGGCTGATGAGGACTGACAAGGACTGACGAAGGATGCCGAGGGCTGATGAAGGCTGACGAGGGCTGATGAAGGCTGACGAAGGCTGATGAGGGCTGACGAAGGCTGATGAGGACTGACGAAGGCTGACGAGGGCTGACGAGGACTGACGAAGGCTGACGAGGACTGACGAAGGCTGACGAGGGCTGACGAGGGCTGACGAAGGCTGACGAGGACTGACGAAGGCTGACGAGGACTGACAAAGGCTGATGAGGGCTGATGAAGGCTGACGAGGACTGACGAAGGCTGATGAGGGCTGACGGAGGCTGACGAGGGCTGATGAGGGCTGATGAAGGCTGATGAGGGCTGACGAAGGCTGACGAGGGCTGATGAGGGCTGATGAAGGCTGATGAGGGCTGACGAAGGCTGACGAGGACTGACGAAGGCTGACGAGGACTGACGAAGGCTGATGAAGGCTGACGAGGACTGACGAAGGCTGACGAGGACTGACGAAGGCTGACGAGGGCTGATGAGGGCTGATGAAGGCTGATGAGGGCTGACGAGGGCTGATGAGGGCTGACGAGGGCTGACGAGGACTGACGAAGGCTGATGAGGGCTGATGAAGGCTGATGAAGGCTGACGAGGGCTGATGAAGGCTGATGAGGGCTGACGAAGGCTGACGAAGGCTGACGAGGACTGACGAAGGCTGACAAGGGCTGATGAGGGCTGATGAAGGCTGACGAGGACTGACGAAGGCTGACGAGGGCTGACGAAGGCTGACGAGGACTGACGAAGGCTGACGAGGACTGACGAAGGCTGACGAGGGCTGACGAAGGCTTCCTTTAATCTTGTATGCATCCCAAATGGCATCGAGTTAATTAATAGTACACTATTTTTTGCCACACATTTGAGTAAATGTCATCCATGTTCATCATGTCAAGTTGTACACTGCAAATTTCAGTTTTTCTTGATTATTCAAGCATATTACATATTTTATTATAATATGATTCATATTAACATTGTTGATTACATATACAGATCACCAATTTCTCCACATTTTATTATCTTACAAAGTTGGATTAAAATGAATTGAATTGTAATTCCTTGTCAAAGATCAATCATTTCTCTGTAATGGTAAAATGGCAAACAATTCTAACATTTCTTGAAAAAGTAATGACAAATTAAATACTAATATACCTGGAATTAGATAATTATTCAACCCCCTGAGTCAATACATGTTAGAATCCCTGTTGGCAGTGATTACAGCTGTGAGTCTTTCTGGGTAAGTCATTTAAGAGCTTTGCACACCTGGATTGTATAATATTTGCCCGTTATTCTTTTCAGGTTCAAGCTCTATCAAGGTGATGAGAGTCATGCTGCACAGCAGTTGTAAAGTTTTGCACTAGATTTTCAAGAAGATGTAAGTCGAAACTGTTGCTTAGCCACTCGGGAACATTCACCCTCTTGGTAAGCAACTACAGTGTAGATTTGATCTTGTGTTTTAGGTTATTGTCCTACTTAAAGGTGCATTTATTTCCCAGTCTGGTGGAAAGCAGGTGTCCCTCTCAGATTCTTCCTGTTTTTACCTCCATCCCGTTTCTTTTTATCCTGAAAAACTCCAGTTTTTGCCAATGTCAAGAATACCCATAACATGATGCAGCCACCACCTGGACAAAAAGGAGGCAGTTACTCAGTGATGTGTTGTGTGGGATTTGCCCTAAACATAAGGCTTTGTATTTAACCAAAAAGTCTATTAATTATTTTGCTGTGTTTTCTTGTAGAAAAGCTTTCTTGCCTTTGTTACATACAGGACGCATGTTTTTTTTAAATATTTTTGAATCTGTGTATTTGTATTTTTTTCACTCTGTCATTTAGGTCATTATTGTGGATCAACTACAATGTTGTTGATCCATCCACAGTTTTCTCCCCCCGCAGCCATTAAACACGTGTGTGTCTGGGTGGTTTAATACGTCCTTCACTGCATAATTATTAACTTTAGCTTAAAGAGTGACTGCCCTATTTATGTCAAACATTTATTCTATTGTCAAAATTGACTACAACATTTTCAAAGGATCACTTTGCTCATAAAGTCAGTCTCGTCCAAAACAGAGATTTGTGAGACGGTCGGAATAACAGTGTGTCACGGAATGAATTGTACCGTATCCCACAGCAGGCAACACCCAAGTAATATCCAAAGTCAATCCAAAGTCAAACCAAATTTGCCACAGTTACACACCAGCTAATTGGAAAAATAATTTGGCTAACTTCCCACCTGTGAACAAACACAAGACACCCACATCAAACCAACTCACGTTTGAATTCAGTCTTGGCCATTTGGCATTTCTTAGAAATGAACCAAATCTTTAATGTGGTCAACTCAGTAAGTGAAGTTGCTCTTTAAAGAGAGATATTCAATGTCTGATTTGTTATTGTTACCCATCTACCAGTCACTGCTCTTCTTTCTTTCAAAAAGCTCCCTGGTGTTTGTAGTTGAATCTGTGCTTGAAAATCAATACTAGACTGAGGGACCATACAGATGTATGTTTTCTGACTGACTTGGAGTTACATTGTGTTGTTTAAGTGTTCCCTTTATTTTTTTGAGCAGTGTATGTAATCAATACTAGACTGAGGGACCTTACAGATGTATGTATGGGGGACAGGAAGTCATTCAAAAACCACGGAAACCCCTATTCTTTCAGAAAGAGTGAGTCCATGTAACTTATTATGTGATTTGTTAAGACACATTTTACTCCTGAATTAATTTAGGCTTCCCTAAACAAAGGGGGTGAATAAGGTAACACTACAGATTGCCAGTGACATTTCAACTAACTATCTGATAACCCCAACCCTTACCCTAACTTTAGTCCTAACCTGAAAGAAAAACGGGTATTTGTTTCGTTATTCCAAAAACAGTCCAAAAAATGTGTTGCTTTTCAAGATATGTGTCACATCCACTCTTGCTCCGGCGCTCATTGTCGCCAGTTAACTAACCACAGGTCCTGGCAACCCTTCACTACACACACCTGGCAACCCTTCACTACGCTCAACTGGCAACCCATCACTACGCACACCTGGCAACCCATCACTACGCACACCTGCGCCCAATCATGAGACACACCTGAACTTTATTACTCCCCCTTTATCCATCACTCCCTAGCATCACTCTTCAGGCAGTCTTAGTTCACCTGGACTTCATCACTGCAAGTTCAAACCCCCGAGCAGACAAGGTACAAATCTGTCGTTCTGCCCCTGAACAAGGCTGTTAACCCACTGTTCCTAGGCCGTCATTGTAAAATAAGAATTTGTTCTTATTAAACTGACTTGCCTAGTTAAATAAAAGGTCAAATAAAATTACTCCCCCTTTATCGATTACTTTGCCTCTTCAGGCAGTCTTAGTTCTGTGTTCATGTCCAGTCACGCTCTTGTTATGTATCGCTCTGTTCTTTAATATTATTAAACTCACCACCTGACTCACAGCATCATCGTGAAAATATCCCAGATGGTTGGCGAACAGGGACACTTACTTTGCCAACAGCACGACCAACTGGTGCAACTGGGTACAGCTATGGATGAGGTCCTCCTCGTTCTTTAACGTCTCGACCCGAGGAGCTTCACCTCCACCTAGCGGAGGATTCTTGACCACAAGTAAACCCAGAAAGCCAGCCCAAACAGCAAACCACCCAGGTCAGCAATGCCCGTTTCAACAAATATGAGGGGACTCCATCCACATGTCGTGGCTTTCTTCTCCAGTGCTATCTCTATTTCGCTCATCAGATGGGAGCCCACACCAAGAGAACCAAGAGAACCAATGTTGCCAAGGTTATTTCCCTGCTGACCGGACAGGCATTGGAGTGGGCTATGGCTGTCTGGGAGGAGGAGCTGGCTTCCAATGACCAGACCGCTGCGGAGCCCTCATCTTCCGGACAGTGGCAGCATCCAGCGGATGGAACGAGCTGGCGCTCCGCACCCTATTCAGAAGAGTACTGTGAGAAGTGATCCAGGCACTGCAGCCGCATCTACCCTCTGTCAGTGGCTGAAACCAAGGGTATGGAGGAGTATATCAGGTGCTTCAACAAGGTTTCATCTGCACGTCCACCTCACCTGCATCGGCAGGCTTCTTCTTTGTGGCAAAGAAGGATGGAGGGTTATGCCCGTGCCTTGATTACAGACGTCTGAATGCAATCACCCCTGAATATCTTTACATTTACATTACATTACATTTAAGTCATTTGGCAGACGCTCTTATCCAGAGCGACTTACAAATTGGTGAATTCACCTTATGACATCCAGTGGAACAGCCACTTTACAATAGTGCATCTAAATCATTTAAGGGGGGGGGTGAGAAGGATTACTTTATCCTATCCTAGGTATTCCTTTACGTTGGTGCCGGCAGTGATTGAACAGCTCTGTGGGGCCCGGTTCTTCACCAAGTTGGACCTGCAGAGCGCTTACAATCTTATCTGCATCTGGGAGGGGGTTGAATGGAAGACAGATTTCAACACGGTGTCTAGTCACTACAAGTACATAGTTATGCCTTAGAGATTAGCCAATGCTTCGTCCGTGTTCCAGCCATTCATTAACATCTCTGGGATATGTGGGGCTAGCGTCCCTCAAGTGAAAATGCAGAGGACCAAATTCAAATAAATTAATATAAAAATTTAACTTTAATGAAATCAGACATGCAGTACCCAAATTAAAGCTACACTTGTTGTGAATCCATGCCAAATAAGTTATGTTATAATCACAGACATGATTCAAACAGTTTTAGAAACTTCAGTGTGTTTTCTATCCAAATCTACTAATACTATGCCTATCTTAGCTTCTGGGCCTGAGAAGCAGGCAGTTTACTTTGGACACACTTTTCATCTGGATGTGAAAATACTGCCACCTATCCCAGAGAAATGAACGACGGTTGTGTATACTGACGACATCCTGGTCTACTCGGCTAACTTGGATGATCACATGACTCACGTCTTGGTACACCTCCTGGCCAACCACCAGGAAGCTGTCTCCTTTTTGGGTTACCAGATTGGCCTCCAAGAATTGATGGAGGGTTGATAGAGGGTAAGTGGACGCATCAGAAGTAGGTGTGGGGGGGGGCTGTCCTGTCCCAACGACAAGGTAATCCACAAAAATTGTATCCCAAGTGCATATTACTCTAAGAAACTGTCTCCTGCAGAGAGGGACTATGATGTCGGCGATTGGGAGCTCCTTACGGTGGAGTTGGCATTAGAGGAGTGGAGATACATAAGGACAGCTAGGCATCTGAACCGCGCCAAGCAAGGTGGTCTCTTTTTTCCCACCTGATTTAATTTCACTCTTTTGTATTGTCAGGTTCAAAGAACACCAAAGCCGATGTCCCATCGCTACGATTCGGTGATTCAGTGCACCCATAATTCCGACCTCTTGAATTGTAGCCTCCATGGTGTGGGGCATGGACAGGTTCTGGAGAGGGAACCCGCACCCACTACCTGTCATCCTGAGAGCATCTACGTTCCCACGTGGAAAAGGGATCAGCTGCTGTCCACAGCTGTCACTGCTGGACATCCAGCTATCAACCGCACTATTACTATTATTATACTAAAAACAGAAATACTCATTATAAAAAATCATGAAAACATACAAGTGTTATACACCAGCTTAAAGATAAACGTCTTGTCAATCCAACCACGGTGTCAGATTTCAAAAAGGGTTTACGGCGAATGCAAACCATGCGATTATCTGAGAACAGCGCCCAGCATAGAAATCATTACAACCAGTAACCAGCCAAGCAGAGGAGTAACATATGTCAGAGAGATAAAGAGAGATAAAGAGATAGAATTACTTACCTTTGATGATCTTCATATGACTGCACTCCCAAGACTCCATGTTACACAATAACTATTTGTTTTGTTTGATAAAGTCCCTTTTTATATTCAAAAAACCTATATTTTGGTGCGTTTTGTTCAGCAACCCATTGGAACAAAGTGTCACAACAGACGAAAAAACTAAAAAAGTCCCATAAAAGTTTTGAAACATGTCAAACAATGTTTATAATCAATCCTCAGGTTGTTTCTGTTATAAATAATCTATCATATTTCAACCGGACAATAGCTTCGTCAATAGAAAAGGAGAAACAAGAAATGCGCGGTAACACGTTGGACTCATGTCTGGAAATTTCCACTGGCCACTGGCCTCTTATTGGAAGTGGTGTTTCTCCCTCATTTTTCAGAGTAAAAGCCTGAAACAATGCCTAAAGACTGGCCACATGTAGTGGAATCCACAATGATCGTGAACTGGTCCTAAGTCTTTGTATGGTGGATAGGCTTTTAATGGAAAAAAACAGGCATTTCAAAATAATAGTACTTCCTCGTGGATTATCCTCGGGTTGTTGACTGCCCTATCAGTTCTGTTATACTCACAGACATTATTTAGTCTGTTTTCTATCCAACTGTAAAAATTATATGCATATCCTAGCTTCTGGAACAGAGTAGCAGGCAGTTTACCTTGGGCTTTTCATCCAAAATTCCAAATGCTGCCCCCTACCCTACTGAGGATAACTGTAAGCTGATAGATATTTCTGGTAAAGGCATTATCAATGTGCGTCTCTCAAAATGACACCGTATTCTAAATGTAGTGCACTAGTAGTGGTGCACTAAATATAGAATATTAAGGTAAGACCCAGATGCAGATGGTGTCGAAGTAGCAATGTTAATTACAGCAGCAGGGGAAAGGTACAGGACGGCAGGCAGGGTCAGGGTCAGGGTCAGGCAGAGGTCGGTAATCCAGAGGTGGGGCAAAGGTACAGGACGGCAGGCAGGCTCAGGGTCAGGCAGAGGTCGGTAATCCAGAGGTGGGGGCAAAGGTACAGGACGGCAGGCAAGCTCAGGGTCAGGCAGAGGTCGGTAATCCAGAGGTGGGGCAAAGGTACAGGACGGCAGGCAGGGTCAGGCAGAGTGGTCAGGCGGGTGGGTACAGGGTCAGGACAGGCAAGGGTCAAAATCCAGGAGGACGAGAAAATAGAGACTGGGGAAAAGCAGGAGCTGACACAAATACGCTGGTTGACTTGACAAACTGGCAAAAGACAAACTGAGAACACAGGTATAAATACACAAGGGATAATGGGGAAGATGGGCGACATCTGGAGGGGGGATGGAGACAAGCACAAAGACAGGTGAAAAAGATCAGGGTGTGACAGAATATGTTGTGATTTGAGAGACACAGTGAATCTAACCATAACGAGGAGGTTGTTCAACACGCCGTGAAATTACTTTATTACCATTTCAAATTAGAATAACTGAACACATTTCTAATAAAGCAAGCCCAGTTCCATAGGAAAAATCATTGGGGGCCACAAGTCACATGAGGTGTGTGTGGGGGCCACAAGTCACATGAGGTGTGTGTGGGGGCCACAAGTCAGATGAGATGTGTGTGGGGGGCCACAAGTCACATGAGGTGTGTGTGGGGGCCACAAGTCACATGAGGTGTGTGTGGGGGCCACAAGTCACATGAGGTGTGTGTGGGGGCCACAAGTCAGATGAGGTGTGTGTGGGGGGCCACAAGTCACATGAGGTGTGTGTGGGGGCCACAAGTCACATGAGGTGTGTGTGGGGGGCCACAAGTCACATGAGGTGTGTGTGGGGGCCACAAGTCAGATGAGGTGTGTGTGGAGGGCCACAAGTCACATGAGGTGTGTGTGGGGGCCACAAGTCACATGAGGTGTGTGTGGGGGGCCACAAGTCACATGAGGTGTGTGTGGGGGCCACAAGTCACATGAGGTGTGTGTGGGGGCCACAAGTCACATGAGGTGTGTGTGGGGGCCACAAGTCACATGAGGTGTGTGTGGGGGCCACAAGTCACATGAGGTGTGTGTGGGGGGCCACAAGTCACATGAGGTGTGTGTGGGGGCCACAAGTCACATGAGGTGTGTGTGGGGGGCCACAAGTCACATGAAGTGTGTGTGGGGGCCACAAGTCACATGAGGTGTGTGTGGGGGCCACAAGTCACATGAGGTGTGTGTGGGGGCCACAAGTCACATGAGGTGTGTGTGGGGGCCACAAGTCACATGAGGTGTGTGGGTGAATGAGAAAGACTGGGGTAATCAAAGTGGCATAGAAAAGCAAATGGAACGTGCCAGATTTGTAGCGTGACAAACACACATTATTGTTTAGCATGTGGCGTTAACATGGGTGAATGTGGTGAAATGAAGCATTCAAACTGACTGATGACGGTCTAGCTGGTGGAATCATGCAGTGTGTTTGTGTGTTTGTGTTATGCTACTGGTTAGAATGACCTGTGCTGTTTTAGATGGATTATGAGAACACAGAACTGTTATAACATGTTATATAGATAACTTACTACTGGTATTATACAGAGAACAGACTGCTGTTATAACATGTTATATAGAGAACAGACTGCTGTTATAACATGTTATACAGAGAACAGACTGCTGTTATAACATGTTATACAGAGAACATACTGCTGTTATAACATGTTATATAGAGAACAGACTGCTGTTATAGCATGTTATATAGAGAACAGACTGCTGTTATAACATGTTATATAGAGAACAGACTGCTGTTATAACATGTTATATAGAGAACAGACTGCTGTTATAACATGTTATATAGAGAACAGACTATTGGCATTATACAAAGACCAGACTGCTGTTATAACAAATCAATTTATGTCACGTCCGCCAAATACAACAGGTGTAGACCTTAAAGTGAAATGCTTTCTTACAGGCCCTAACCAACGGGGTAATTTTTTTTAAGGTATTAGGTGAACAATAGATTAGCAAAGAAATAAAAAAATACAAACTGTAAAAGGACTGAAAAATAACAGTAGTGAGGGTATATACAGGCACAGGTTAGTCGGGCTAATCGAGGTAGTATGTTCATATAGCTTTGGTCAAAGTGACTATACGTACAATAAACAGAGAGTAGCAGTAGCGTAAAAGAGGGGTTGGTGGGTGGCGGGACCCAATGCAGATAGTCTGGGTAGCCAATGTGCGGGGACACCGGTTAGTGGGCTGACATGTTGTTATTAATGTCAAAACTCTCACTAGGAAAGACTGGCAGTGAAATCAACGAAACAGACAGTGAATGCAAAGCCACGTGTAGTGTAACCAAAAGATAGTACATCCAGGCAGGAACGAAGGGAAAACATATTCAATAGGATTGGATGCTGGGAAAGTTTAACGGGAAAAGATCTTGCATTCGTTTTCAATTTTTTTTTCAATGTTTATTATTTGTGATAGTGCCAGATGTCAGACTGGGCCAGTGACAGCACCAGCGGTCGGAATGGTGTAGGAACAACCAGTTGACACACCAGTAACTAACGTTGTTATGAGCTGCTAATTATGAGAATGTCTTGTAATTCATTTTCCCTGCCTTAGTTTTTAAACAGGGGTAAAAACCGTCGGTATTGCAGAAGGAATACCAATACTTGGTGCATTGTCTTCTACCTCAATATTCTCAAAAATGGAATTAGTCAAATCCACCACATCTCCCAGCTTGCGAGGAGGTGCCCTTGCACAAGCAGGAAATACATGGGGAAATCCCTGAACCAATTTATCGGTAGCTTTGAGTTCTGGGTTGTCTGCTACTTTAACACAGGAGTGACATTACCACCAGCAATATCATTCCCTAGTAGCAATGTGACTCCTTTTACTGGCAGTGAAGACACTACACCAACACGGAAACGCCCTGATACCAAGTCTGACACTAAGTGGACCCAGTGTAATGGTACAGGTACGGTTGTCTCTATCCCCTGTAATATGACATGTGAGCCACAATACATTTCAGTGGACCAGGGTAAAGCATCAGTAATGATTACTGACTGCACCACCCCACCCCGGTTGTAAGATTTGTATGGGCTTTTGATCTGCTTGTTCTCCAGTTAAGGAAACTCAACAGGCAGAGATAAACGGAGCATAGATAGGATCCGGTTTCCCAAATGCTGAATCAATAACTCTGTCCAACGGACGAGCTTTGGACTGAACTAAACCCATGCTTTTTAATTTAGGGGATGGTGGGAGGGATTTTTTCAGTATATTGTTCAAAACCGGGCAGTCCGCAATCATGTGACCCTTTTGGTAAAAAGTATAATCATTCACGGATTTGGTGCTTAGGGTCCTTGGAGGAAAAGTGACCC
Source organism: Oncorhynchus masou masou (assembly GCF_036934945.1). Lineage (NCBI taxonomy): Eukaryota > Metazoa > Chordata > Actinopteri > Salmoniformes > Salmonidae > Oncorhynchus > Oncorhynchus masou. The sequence goes on along the minus strand of NC_088223.1, from coordinate 5,389,199 downwards.
AAACGAGGCACTGATGACGTAATCGTTTGGCCTTCGAAATGATCTGCCAACACTGCTGCCTGGGCCAATGTCACCACTTTCTGTTCATTTAAGTGAACTAATATTCCACCAGGCAGGCTGCTATTAAAATCCTCTAACAGCATCAACTCCTGAATATCAGCAAAGGTGTTAGCTTTGCTGGTTGAACACCAGTGATTAAAACAGAGACTCCTTGTCCCTAGCGAACTCAACAAGTACAGTGAGAGGGTTTGTGGTTCCTGAAGCACTGCCTATAAGCTTCAGGCACCAACTCCCAACTCATAAGCCCGCAATACGGTAGTTTAAACTGTATTATAGTGTAAACTGTCTTCCAGGAAGAGAGCAGCTACTACTTCCTGGGCTTTCCCAGACAACTTAGGAAATATTCCCTTACCTTTGAAGGTCTTCGATCAGAATGTAGTGGAAGGAGTCATACTTACCCAATACATCGTTTTGTTTCAAGTCGTGTGTCTTTGTATTAGCATATGCTACCACTTTCAGCTGAAATGCATCCAAAATGACTTCTGGTCCCGAACAGTTGCGCATCAAAACTTCAAAATTACATATTATATGTCGACTAAACTGATCAAACTAAGTGCAGAATCAAGCTTTAGGATGTTATAAACGTACAAAACAATTGGCGATTCAACCGGACAAAAGCAATTCTTCTCAGGCAAGCTGGAACAGAGGAAGGTCTGTGTCCAATTCGCGCCCTAACGTGCATGTATTTTCTCGCGACACCCACGCTTTTGCCTCCCAAAGGGTCAAAGCTCGCGGGATTTGCACAATTAAATGCTCTACTGAATGAGGACATCTAGTGGAAGACATAGAAAGTGTTTCCAGATCCATAACTTGTTGGGAAGGGTGGGGGCGATGACATCAAAGTTGCCGCAACTTTCAGGTTTCCAAAACTAGTTTGGGAGATTGGCTGCCCTTTGAGTTCTGCTATACTTACATACATAATTCAAAAGGTTTTAGAAGCTTTAGAGTGTTTTCTATCCAATAAAAATTATTATATGCATATATTAGTAATTTTGGACAGATTTTTTTCAATTTACTATGGGCACGCAATTCATCCAAAGGGGGCAGTATTGGCCTTAACAGGATTTAAGGATCCCGGAGGAGCCATTATGTTACCTCTTGGTGGACGGAACACACCACCCTGCTATACTCAACTCCCCGTGGAGTGAAAGATGTATGTGATTGTAGGTGCGGATAAGGATGACAGAGGCAGAGAATATTACCATTTACAGGGAATTTATTTCCTTACCACGGTAATGCGGGGAAAAGGGACTGGACGAAACCAAAATCAAAGAAATAAAAGGTACAGGGTCAGGACAATAAAAGGTAAAGAGTTGCCTCTCCTACCTTACCTGCCCACTGCTTATCTAATCTTTCAGCACCTCCTGGCGCGCTAACCAAAATACAGGGGGTGGTCCGTCCAGGTCTTACCTAGTGTGCCTAGACAGTACATACTACGGGTTATGTATGCCCGTAGGCCTCTTGCCAAGGTGCCTTCCCCTTCCTCCCTGGGAACAAAAACAGAATAATTACTACCTTAAAGTGAATCATTTCAATAATCAAAAACATTAAGTCCTATTGGCATACACATACCTCAGAAGTAGCGGCTACAAAATACTTTCAACAAAACATTTACTGGGCAACACAGGACATCAAGAATCTCTCCTTTCTTGACAACGGAACACTGGCTTTTATCCAGCTGGAAAATTAGTTGGTAATAGAAAACAGCTGTTTCCCCTGACAAGAGGGAGAGTTCAGAGTTCCAATCATCAATGGGGCCGACCAATCAGCTGCTTAGAATCCAGGAAGCCATTTCCTGAAGTACACGCATACAAACACATACAAACCCAAAAACAATACAGAAACTGAGGAATGTAACGGTAGTGTAGCTAAGTTTCCGCCTCATTTTCTAAGCGGTGTGCACTGTCTTCTCTTGATAGCAAGGTCTGCCTTCGGGCTGCCTTTCTCAATAGCAAGGCTATGCTCACTGATTCTGTAAATAGTCAAAGATTTCTTAAATGTTTCTTAAATGTTGGGTAGGTCACAGTGGTCAGGTATTCTGCCACTGTGTACTCTCTGTTTGGGGCCAAATAGCATTCTAATTTGCTGTGTTTTTTTGGAAATTCGTTAAAATGTGTCAAGTAATTATCTTTTTGTTTTCTCATTATTTGGTTGGGTCTAATTATGTTGCTGCCCTGGGGCTTTGTGGGGTCTGTTTGTGTTTTGTGAACAGAGCCACAGAACCAGCTTGCTTAGGGGTGTCACAACTCCTACCGAAGGTGGCTCCCCTTTCCATTCGGGTGGCGCTCGGCGGTCGTCGTCGCCGGCCTAATAGCTGCCACTGATTCTTTCCTCCCCCTCCTTGTCTGTTTATTGGTTACACCTGTTATGCATTGTGGTGATTATTTCAGCTTTATTAGTGAGCCGGCCCGCATGTTTCTTTGTGCGGGATTGTTTGTGTAACATTTGTTCATGTTTGAGGCAAACGGGTTTGTTCCTGTTCGTGGGTTTTTGCTGGACTGTTTTAGTCCCCATGTTTGGGGCATTTGTTTTTTGTGAGCGTCCAGTGTTTTGTGGGGTGGCCTATGTTCGCCGCATTTAAGAGCATTACCTTGAACTCTCTGTTTCCTGTGCACCCACGACATCCAGATCAGAATCCCGCACCATATGCGTTCCAACCGCTTCCACCTGCTCCCATTCCGATGGAGTTGGGAGGAGCCGTCCCGAGGGGTACCGGAGTAGGAGGCCGTCTGGGAGTCGAGATGGCAGGCGGAATGCTTCTCGTTCACCCCAGGTGAGTCAGCACCAAACTCACCCAGAACCCCCTGTTGGTCACATGTTTGTCTTGATTTTTTTCCTTACATTTTTTCCCTCTTCCCAGCATAAGGCGCTAGTCAATTCAGGTGCAGCTGAGAACTTTATGGATCGCGGACTCGCCCTCAAATTGGGTATTCCGGCTTGTGCCGATACATTCTCCATTTCCCATGCACAACCTAGATAGCCGGCCATTGGTCAGGGTTGGTCAGGGAGGCCACGGTTCCACTGGACATGGTGACGCGGGGGAATCATAGGTATCAGTCTTTATAATATTGATTCGCATATGTTTCCAGTGGTGCCAGCGATTCCCTGGCTGGCCTGGCACAATCCTAAGATTTCGTGGAGACAGAGGGTTCTCCAGGGGTGGTCAGAGGAGTGTTCTGGAAGGTGTCTGGGAGTTTCCATCGGTGCCAAGTCGGTGGAGATTCCAGACCAGGGTTCCACAGTGCGCACCCCCCCGAGTATGCCGATTTGGCAATCGCTTTCAGTAAAAATAAAGCGACTAAATTACCACCTCATCGACCGGAAGGGGATTGTGCGATAGATTTCCAGCGCTTCCAAAGAGTCACGTGTACCCATTGTCCCAGGACGAGACGTTGGCTATGGAGACATATGTCACGGAGTCTCTGAGATTCGGCCCTCCATCTCACCCGTCTCCTCAAGTTTATTTTTGTGAAGAAAAAGGAGGGAGATTTGCGTCCGTGTATTGATTATAGAGGTCTAAATGGTGGGGTTTAGTTACCCACTACCTCTCATCGCTACGGCGGTGGAATCATTTCAAGGAGTGCAGATCTTCACAAAACTGGATCTCAGGAGCGTGTATAGTCTGGTGCGTATTCAGGAGTGGAAAACCGCATTTAGTACCACATCAGGCCACTATGAGTACCTCGTCATGCCATATGGGTTAAAGAATGCTCCAGCCGTCTTCCAATCCTTTGTAGACGAGATTCTCAGGGACCTGCACGGGCAGGGAGTGGTTGTTTATATCGATGACATTCTGATCTACTCAGCCACCCGTGCCGCGCATGTGTCTCTGGTACGCAAGGTGCTTGGTAGACTGCTGGAGCATGACCTATACACCAAGGCTGAGAAGTGTGTGTTCTCCAAACGAGCCGTCTCCTTCCTGGGTTATCGCATTTCCACCTTGGGGGTGGTGATGGAATGGAATTGGCTGACTCCGACCACAGTAAAGGAGGTGCAGCGGTTTTTGGGTTTTGCCAACTACTTCCCGGAGGTTTATCCAGGTTTTTGGCCAGGTAGGGGCTCCCATTACCTCACTGCTGAAGAGGGGCCCGGTGCGGTTGCGGTGGTCAACAGAGGCGAACGGAGCTTTCAACAGGTTGAAGGCGCTGTTCACGGATGCACCCATGTTGGCGCACCCGGACCCCTCTCTAGCATTCATAGTGGAGGTGGACGCTTCCGAGGCTGGGGTGGGTGCCGTGCTGCAACAGCGCTCGGGTACTCCACCAAAACTCCGCCCCTGCGCTTTCTTTTCGAGGAAGCTCAGTCCATCGGAGCGTAACTATGATGTGGTGTTAGCGGTGGTCAGGGCTCTGAAGGTGTGGAGACACTGTCTTGAGGGGGCTAAGCACCCCTTTAACATCTGAACCGACCACCAGAATCTGGAATATATCCGGGCAGCTAGGAGACTGAGACTGAACCTCAGTGTCCGGCTGGGAGGAGGTACGTGCTGCTTGGTGTCTGGGACCAAATTATTCAGTGGGCTCATGTCCTACCTTCCTCAGGTCACCCTGGGGTGGCAAGGACAGTGGGGAGCCTCCGGGGGAGGTATTGGTGGCCCACCTTGGCTAGGGACATTAGGGTTTATCGCTCTTTCTGTTCGGTATGCGCCCAGAGTAAGGCTCCTAGGCACCTTCCTAGAGGGAAGTTACAACCCCTCTCCGTTCCACAACGGCCATGGTCTCACCTATCCATAGATTTCCTGACCAAACTCCCCCTGTCTCAGGGGAACACTACGGTTTTGGTGATTGTGGATCGGTTCTCTAAGTCCTGCCTTCTCCTCCCGTTGTGCCTGACTTCGCATCCACGACACCCAGATCTGTAAGTGATGACTTTCTTATGGAAGATTTGGGAATCGCTTCCTTTTAGGTGGTTGTGGAATTTAACGTCTCTTTTCTGGATTTTTACAATTAGCGGGTATTGGCCGAATTCTTCTCTGCATGCATTATTTGGTGTTTTACACTATTTGGTGTTTACCATTATTTTTGTCTTCCCGGAATTTACTGTCAGGGCACAGGTCTAACAGAATCTGTGGAGAAGATCTAAGGTGCTGCTGCAGGCCCTCCTTGGTTGGGGACAGAAGCACCAGATCATCAGCAAACAGTAGACATTTGACTTCAAATTCTAATAGGGTGATGCCGGATGCAGCAGACTGTTCTAGTATCCTCGACAATTCGTTGATATAAATTTTGAATAGGGTGGAGCTTAAGCTGCATCCCTGTCTCACCCCCTGCATAACGAAACGTGTGTTTTTTGCCAATTTTTACCACACACTTGTTGTCTGTGTACATGGATTTTACAACGTTGAACGTTTTTCCCCCAACACCACTTTCCATCCATTTTACAGGCCCAAATTGAGTCTAAAGCTTTTAAAAAATTATTTTTACCTTTGTTTTGGTTTGTTTGTCTGCTAATTAGGGTGTGCAGGGTGAATACATGGTCTGTCGTGCTGTAATTTGGCAAAAAGACAATTTGACAGTTTCTCAGTACATTGCTTTCACTGGGGAAATGTATGAGCCTGCTATTAATGATATTGCAGAGGATTTTCCTAAGGTTGCTGTTGACACATATCCCATGGTAGTTATTGGGGTCAAATCTGTCTACGCTTTGTGGATTGGGGTGATACATCCTTGGTTCCAAATATTAGGGAATATAACAGATATGAGGATGATTTTAAAGAGTTTAAGTATAGCCGTTTGGAATTTGTGGTCTATATATTTCATAATTTAATTTAGGATACCATTTTGTAATTTGTCCTGTAGTTAATTCAATGTAATTGGAGGGTCAAGTGGGTTCTGGTAGTCTTTCATAGTTGATTCTAACATTTGTGTTTGATCATTTCCATGTTTTTACTGTTTGTTTTTTGTTATGGAGCCAAACATATTGGAGAAGTGGTTTATCCATATCTCCATGTTTGATAGATAACTCTTCATGTTGTTGTTTAGGGTTTTCAAATTTTCCCAAAAGTAGCTCATGTCTATGGGTTCTTCAAGTACATTGAGATGATTTCTGATGTGCTCTTCCTTCTTTTTCTGTATTCTATTTCTTTTAGTGATTCACCATAGTGAAAGTGTCACACCCTGCTCTGTTTCACCTGTCTTTGTGATTGTCTCCACCCCACCTCAAGGTGTCGCCCATCTTCCCCATTATCCCCTGTGTATTTGTACCTGTGTTCTCTGTTTGTCTGTTGCCAGTTTGTTTTGTTTGTAAAAACCTACCCGTGTTTGTTTCCCTGCTTCTACCTGTTCTCCTGCTCCTGTTTTCTAGTCCTTTCCGTTTTTTTACCGTTCTGCCAGCCCTGACCCTGAGACTGCCTGCCGTTTGGTACCTTACCGTTCTGGATTATTGACCCCTGCCTGCTTTGTCCTGTCGTTTGCCTGTCACTTTTGTTAGAAATAAATGTTTCTTCAACTCTGTCTGCATCTGGGTCATAATTGTTTTTCCTTTTTTCATCAAACTGTTTGTCATTGTTATTAATTTTCTTGTGTTGACATTTTTAGATTTGATAGGGAAGCAGACGTCTCTCTCTTTCTCTCTCTCACCATTTCTTTCTCTGTCTATCTGTCTCTATCGCTCTCTCTCTGTCATTTGTGAACTCAAAATTTCTCTTTCCTTTAAAAAAAAACATGTTTCTACGCCTACAAAAAATGGCCGGTAATCCACGTAAAAATGTACGCTGTCTTTTGCTGCAGGTTTATTTTACTGCTGTAGCAAACTGTCTCAAACTAAGATCCTACAGCTACAGTACATACGATATCACCATATCACATATGAAATCAAATATCGATTTAAAACATGAAAAACATAGAGAAATGTATATTTTGAAACATTGATTATAAATGTGTGAAATAAAAAACAAAAACAATTTACTTGTGTTACAAAAACTTGGGTTAAAATAATAAAATAACATGTGTTGCTGTTTGACAGACCAGTCTCTTTTGGCAAAATATTCTTTACCTCTTTTTTGGCCAGTTTATGCAACAAAGAAATATGTTGGCACTTTCAGGGTTAATGCTGGTTTAACTCCTGACAGGAACATACAAATAGAGGAGAGAGAGAGAAAAACCAAGTCACCCAGACTGAAAAAAGTGGAAGGAAACAGAGAGAGATGCAGCTATCTGTCCATGGTTGTCATCATAATGTGGCTAATCAGCAACATCTGCATTGACTGGTGGATCACATCATTATCAGGACTTAATGGAGGTTTGTGTGTCTGTGTGTGTGTGTGTGTGTGTGTGTGTGTCTCTCTCTCTCTCTCTCTGTGTGTATTTTCCCAACCAGATGTGTTAATTCAGTTCAACAGACTATTTCTGAATTGTATTTCCTGTTGGCATCTCTGTCGATAACAGACACGATTACATCTCTCTGTCAAAGGCTTCTTACTTTCCATCTGTTCCATTACTAAAGGAAACCTCCTTATCTTAACCACGTCTACTATTTTACATCATCGGAATGTGATTATTTCAGACGATAGGGAACAGGCCAATCTAGTCAGAGAAGAGGTGATGAGGTGGGTTATGGGAAATGGCTAAGCAACCAATGAGTAATGAGCATCCATTAACCGCTCCCACCATCTACCTGACAAAAAACTGGAAATAATGGAGAACGACAAAAAAGGCTCTTTCCGCTCCTCCTTCATCCCTCCTTGTCTATTCCCCCAATGCATTCTATTCCCCCTATGCTTTCTATTCCCCCTATGCATTATATCCCTCCTATTCATTCTATTCCCCCTATGCATTCTATTCCCCCTATGCTTTCTATTCCCCCTATGCATTCTATTCCCCCTATGCATTCTATTCCCCCTATGCTTTCTATTCCCCCTATGCATTCTATTCCCCCTATTCATTCTATTCCCCCTATGCATTATATCCCTCCTATTCATTCTATTCCCCCTATTCATTCTATTCCCCCTATGCATTCTATTCCCCCTATGCATTCTATACCCCCTATGCATTCTATTCCCCCTATGCATTCTATTCCCCCTATTCATTCTATTCCCCCTATGCATTATATCCCTCCTATTCATTCTATTCCCCCTATTCATTCTATTCCCCCTATGCATTATATTCCCCCTATGCATTCTATACCCCCTATGCATTCTATTCCCCCTATGCATTCTATTCCCCCTATGCATTCTATTCCCCCTATGCATTCTATTCCCCCTATGCATTCTATTCCCCCTATGCATTCTATTCCCCCTATGTATTCTATTCCCCCTATGCATTATATCCCTCCTATTCATTCTATTCCCCCTATGCATTCTATTCCCCCTATGCATTCTATTCCCCCTATGCTTTCTATTCCCCCTATGCATTCTATTCCCCCTATGCATTCTATTCCCCCTATGCTTTCTATTCCCCCTATGCATTCTATTCCCCCTATTCATTCTATTCCCCCTATGCATTATATCCCTCCTATTCATTCTATTCCCCCTATTCATTCTATTCCCCCTATGCATTATATTCCCCCTATGCATTCTATACCCCCTATGCATTCTATTCCCCCTATGCATTCTATTCCCCCTATGCATTCTATTCCCCCTATGCATTCTATTCCCCCTATGCATTCTATTCCCCCTATGCATTATATCCCTCCTATTCATTCTATTCCCCCTATGCATTCTATTCCCCCTATGCATTCTATTCCCCCTATGCATTCTATTCCCCCTATGCATTATATCCCTCCTATTCATTCTATTCCCCCTATGCATTCTATTCCCCCTATGCATTCTATTCCCCCTATGCATTCTATTCCCCCTATGCATTATATCCCTCCTATTCATTCTATTCCCCCTATGCATTCTATTCCCCCTATGCATTCTATTCCCCCTATGCATTCTATTCCCCCTATGCATTCTATTCCCCCTATGCATTCTATCCCCCTATGCATTATATCCCTCCTATTCATTCTATTCCCCCTATGCATTCTATTCCCCCTATGCATTCTATTCCCCCTATGCATTATATCCCTCCTATTCATTCTATTCCCCCTATGCATTCTATTCCCCCTATGCATTCTATTCCCCCTATGCATTATATCCCTCCTATTCATTCTATTCCCCCTATGCATTCTATTCCCCCTATGCATTCTATTCCCCCTATGCATTCTATTCCCCCTATGCATTATATCCCTCCTATTCATTCTATTCCCCCTGTGCATTATATCCCTCCTATTCATTCTATTCCCCCTATGCATTCTATTCCCCCTATTCATTATATTCAGCCTATTCCTCCTATTCATTCTATTCCTCCTATTCATCCTATTCCTCCTGTCCATTATACTCCTCCTATTCCTTCTATTCCCCCTATGCATTATACTCCTCTTTTTCCTCATTTTATCTATTCCTCCTATTCCCCCTATTCATTCTCATCCTTCTAATCCTCCAATTTATTCTGTTCCCCATATTCCTCTTTTTCATTCCTCTCCACTTCCCCGTATTATTCCTATTCCCTCTATTCCTCCTCTTTGTTCTACTCATTCCATTCTCCCTATTCATTATATTCATCCTACTCATTCTATTTATTATATTCCTTCTATTCCTCCTATTCCGTCTATTCCCCTTATTAATTCATGCTATTCATTCTATTAATTATATTCCTCCTATTCTATCTATTAATTATATTCCTCCTATTCTATCTATTCATTATATTCCTCCTATTCATTATATTAATTATATTCCTCCTATTCATTATATTCCTCCTATTCTATCTATTCATTATATTAATTATATTCCTCCTATTCATTATATTCCTCCTATTCTATCTATTCATTATATTCCTCCTATTCTATCTATTCATTATATTAATTATATTCCTCCTATTCATTATATTAATTATATTCCTCCTATTCTATCTATTCATTATATTCCTCCTATTCATTATATTAATTATATTCCTCCTATTCATTCTATTAATTATATTCCTCCTATTCATTATATTAATTATATTCTTCCTATTCATTATATTAATTATATTCGTACTATTCATTATATTAATTATATTCCTCCTATTCATTCTATTAATTATATTCCTCCTATTCATTATATTAATTATATTCTTCCTATTCATTATATTAATTATATTCGTACTATTCATTATATTAATTATATTCCTCCTATTCATTATATTAATTATATTCCTCCTATTCTATCTATTCATTATATTCCTCCTATTCATTCTATTAATTATATTCCTCCTATTTGTTCTACTCAATCTATTCTCCCTATTCATTATATTCATCCTACTCATTCTGTAAATTCTATTCCTCCTATTCATTCTATTCCTCCTATGCATTCATGCTATTCATTCTTATTCTCATGTTCATTATATTCCTCCTATTCATTCTTTTCATCCTATTCCTCCTGTCCATCATATTCCTCATATTCATTCTATTCCTCCTATTCCTCTGATTCATTATTTCCCTCCTATTCCTCCTATTCATTCTATTCCTCTTATTCCCCCTATTCATTATTTTCCTCCTATTCATCCTATTCCTCCTGTCCATTATTTTCCTCCTATCCCTCCAATTTATTCTATTCCCCATATTCCTCCTTTTCATTCTTCTCCAATTCCCCCTATTCTCCCTATTCCTCCTATTCATTATATTAATTATATTCCTCCTATTTATTCTATTCCTCCTGTTAATTATTTCCCCCCCATTCCTCCTATTCGTTAAATTCACCCTATTAATTTTATTCCGCCCAATTCGTTATATTCCTCCTATTCATTATTGTCCTCATATTCCTCATATTCATCCTATTCCTCCTTTTCTATTCCCCCTATTCATTCTATTCCCCCTATTCATTCTATTCCTCCTATTCATCCTATTCCTCCTGTCCATTATTTTCCTCCTATCCCTCCAATTTATTCTATTCCCCATATTCCTCCTTTTCATTCTTCTCCAATTCCCCCTATTCTCCCTATTCCTCCTATTCATTCTATTAATTATATTCCTCCTATTTATTCTATTCCTCCTGTTAATTATTTCCCCCCCATTCCTCCTATTCCTTAAATTCACCCTATTAATTTTATTCCGCCCAATTCGTTATATTCCTCCCATTCATTATGTTCCTCATATTCCTCATATTCATCCTATTCCTCCTTTTCTATTCCCCCTATTCATTCTATTCCCCCTATTCATTCTATTCCCCCTATTCATTCTATTCCTCCTATTCATTCTATTCCTCCTATTCATTCTATTCCCCCTATTCATCCAATTCCTCCGATTCATTCTATTCCCCCTATTCATTCTATTCCTCCTATTCATTCTATTCCCCCTTTTCATTCTATTCCTCCTATTCATTATTTTCATCCAATTCCTCCGATTCATTCTATTCCTCATATTCCTCCTTTTCATTCTTCTCCAATTCCACCTGTTCGTCCTATTCCCCATATTCCTCCTATTTGTTCTACTCATTATATTCCCCCTATTCATTCTATTCATCCGTCTCATTCTGTTAATTATATTCCTCCTGTTCATTCTATTCCTCCTGTTCATTATATTCCTCCTTTTCTTTCTATTCCTCCTATTCCCCCTATTCATTATATTCCTCCTATTCCTCATATTCCTCCTATTCATTCTATTCCTCCTATTCCTCCTATTCCGCCTATTCATTCTATTCATTATATTACTCCTATTCCTCCTATTCATCCTATTACTCCTGTCCATTCTATTCCTCCTATTAATTAAATTCCTCCTATTCCTCTGATTCATTATTTCCCTCCTATTCCTCCTATTCATTATATTACTCCTATTCCTCCTATTCATTATATTCCTCCTATTCCTCCTATTCATCCTATTCCTCCTATTCCTCCTACTCCTCCTATTCCTTCTATGACCAACACGATGCCATTAGACATTATAGATTTGGATAGAGGTTGGTGAGAAATGGGTACAGACTTGTAAATGTAATAATGTGTAATACATCATGCCATCACTAGGGCATGTAAGAGAGGTTAGAGCTATTTATGAGCAATTATGATATCGTATTGCATGTATTACGAAGCATTATACATACACTGATGTGTTATTATACGTGTTTGCGTCATAGAAAGTGTTACCACTATAAGCGTTCATATCAAATCGTGGCCCGTACGACAGATTTCAAAGATACAGAAAGGCTATAATAGGCAAGTTGAGAACAAGTTCTTATTTACAATCACGACCTGGCCAAGATAATGCAAAGCAACAACACACATACAACAACACAGAGGTACACATGGAGTAAAACAAACATACAGTCAATTATACACTAGAAAAATAAGTCTATATACAATGTGAGCAAATGAGGTGAGATAAGGGAGGTAAAGGCAAAAAAAGGCCATGGTGGCAAAGTAAATACAATTGTAACGGCGTTCTTCTTTTGTTGAAAGAAAGTCGGACCGAAATGCAGCGTGTAAGTTACTCACGTTTATTATTGAAGAACAAACGAACGAACTATACACGAATAACTAAATAAATACAAAAACAACAAACAGAACGTGAAACCTAATACAGCCTGACTGGTGCACACTACACAGAGACAGGAACAATCACCCACGAAATACAAGGCGAAAACCAGGCTACCTAAATACGGTTCCCAATCAGCGACAACGAGAATCACCTGACTGATTGAGAACCGCCTCAGGCAGCCAACATATTTAACACACACACACCTAATCAACTACAATCCCAAACACTACAAACCCCAATACGAAAATACAATACATAATAACCCCATGTCACACCCTGGTCTGACTAACTAATGAACTAAAACACAAAATACTAAGACCCAGGCGTGACAACAATATAGCAAGTAAAACACTGGAATGGTAGATTTGCAGTGGAAGAATGTGCAAAGTAGAAATACAAATAATGGGGTGCAAAGGAGCAAAATAAATGAATAAATACAGTAGGGGAAGAGGTAGTTGTTTGGGCTAAATTATAGATGGGCTATATACAGGTAAAATAATCTGACAGCTGGTGCTTAAAGCGAGTGAGGGAGATAAGTGTTTACAGTTAATGATGCAATACATGTAGTAAGTGTAAAGTGTATTTTTTTGTTTGACAAATTTGCAACAGCTCACTGGCCTTATTTTATCATGTTATTTAACCAGGAATTCCCATTGAGATATATAATTTATCTACCAGGAAGTCTCATTGAGATATAGAATCTATCTACCAGTAAGTCCATTTGAGATATATAATCTAACAGTAAGTCCCATTGAGATATAGAATATATCTACCAGGAAGTCCCATTGAGATATAGAACATATCTACCAGGAAGTCCCATTGAGATATATAACATATCTACCAGGAAGTCCCATTGAGATATACAGTCTATTTGACAAGGCAGACCTTTACCTGCCCACATGCTCTTTCATGGTTTTATATTATATATATTTATATTCTCAAATGATTCAACCTTCAGAAGGCTTGTGTTACCATGTCATTAAGCTTCTCATTATACTAGGAATTCTTCTTATGCAGCAAAGCAGAGCACGAATGTTCCCTGTTTGCTTTGTGTTCCAACTGAAAACCCCGATATACAAAAAAATGAAACATTTACAAGCAGCCTGCTTCGTACTTCTTTCAAAAATATTTACTGTGTGCCACCCCCCAAGAAATGTTTGGATCTGACTCTCGGGCATCCATCCGCGCCACCGTGCTGCCTCCTCATACCAGCGCCTCTCCGCCATTGCTGCCTCTAACTCTTCTTGGGACGACGATATTCTCCTGGCTGTGCCCAGGATCCTTTCCCGTCTAGGATCTCCTCCCAAGTCCATGTCTCTAAATAGTGCTGCCTCTCCTGCTGCTGCTGCTGCCTCTCCTGCTATTGCCTGTTACCACGCCGCTTGGTCCTTGGTTGGTGGGTGGTTCTGTAACGGTTTTCTTCCATTGAAGGAGAGGAGGACCAAAATGCAGCGTGTTTAGTGTTCAACATGTTTAATATAGACGATAAACGAGAACACTACAAAATACAAAACAACAAATGGGAAAACCGAAACAGTCCTATCTAGTGCAATGACACAATGACAGAAGACAACCACCCACCAAGTACCCACAGAATATGGCTGCCTAAATATGGTTCCCAATCAGAGACAACGATAGACAGCTGCCCCTAATTGAGAACCAATCTAGGCAACCATAGACATACATACTACCTAGAAAGGAAACAGCCCAATAAACATACAAAAACCCCTAGATCAGAAAAACACATAAATCCCCCATGTCACACCCTGACCTAACCAAAATAATAAAGAGTCCAGGGCGTGACACTAACCCTATTGCCAAAAGACACCATGGATGTCCTCTACCGTGTGTTGGTAGTTCCAACCAGACGTTGAGTAGAACGTTATCAGGGCACAGACTAAAATGCTTCAGCATGGTGAGAGTCAATCAGTCCAATCTGCTTCTCCCTACTCTACTCTGTCTGTCCCCAGCTCCATTGAACCACCTATTTAAAACCTAAACCATGCTGCACATCACAGGGTTGGTGTGTGTGTGTGGGGGGGGGGGGGTGGAGAGATTAAGTAAGATAGAGAGACAGAATGAGACAGAGAGAAGGACATAGACAGACCGTGAGAGAGACAGAATGAGACAGAAAGCTGCATAGAGAGAGACAAATGAGACAGAGAGAAGGATAGGGTGTGTGTGTTCAATGAGGTGTGATGGTAAACAGGGAGGTGTGATGGTAAACAGGGAGGTGTGATGGTAAACAAGGATGTGTGATGGTAAACAAGGAGGTGTGATGGAAAACAGGGAGGTGTGACGGTAAACAGGGATGTGTGATGGTAAACAGGGAGGTATGACGGTAAACAGGGAGGTGTGATGGTAAACAGGGAGGTAAACAGTGAGGTGTGATGGTAAACAGGGATCGTGTGATGGTAAACAGGGAGGTGTGATGGTAAACAGGGAGGTGTGATGGTAGACAGGGAGGTGTGATGGTAAACAGGGAGGTGTGATGGTAAACAGCGAGGTAAACAGGGAGGTGTGATGGTAAACAGGGAGGTGTGACGGTAAACAGTGAGGTGTGACGGTAAAAAGGGAGGTGTGACGGTAAACAGGGAGGTGTGATGGTAAACAGGGAGATGTGACGGTAAACAGGGAGGTGTGACGGAAAACAGGGAGGTGTGACGGTAAACAGGGATCGTGTGATGGTAAACAGGGAGGTGTGATGGTAGACAGGGAGGTGTGATGGTAAACAGGGAGGTGTGATGGTAAACAGGGAGGTGTGATGGTAAACAGGGATCGTGTGATGGTAAACAGGGAGGTGTGATGGTAAACAGGGAGGTGTGATTGTAGACAGGGAGGTGTGATGGAAAACAGGGAGGTGTGATGGTAAACAGGGAGGTAAACAGTGAGGTGTGATGGTAAGCAGGGATCGTGTGATGGTAAACAGGGAGGTGTGATGGTAAACGGTGAGGTGTGATGGTAAACAGGGAGGTGTGATGGTAAACAGTGAGGTGTGATGGTAAAGAGGGAGGTGTGATGGTAAAGAGGGAGGTGTGATGGTAAACAGGGAGGTGTGATGGTAAACAGGGAGGTGTGATGATAAACAGGGAGGTGTGATGGTAGACAGGGAGGTGTGATGGTAAACAGTGAGGTGTGATGGTAAACAGGGAGGTGTGATGGTAAACAGGGATGTGTGATGCTAAACAGGGAGGTGTGATGGTAAACAGGGAGGTGTGATGGTAAACAGGGAGGTGTGATGGTAAACAGGGAGGTGTGATGGTAAACAGGGAGGTGTGATGGTAAACAGGGAGGTAAACAGGGAGGTGTGATGGTAAACAGGGAGGTGTGATGGTAAACAGGGAGGTGTGATGGTAAACAGGGAGGTAAACAGTGAGGTGTGATGGTAAACAGGGATCGTGTGATGGTAAACAGGGAGGTGTGATGGTAAACAGGGAGGTGTGATTGTAGACAGGGAGGTGTGATGGAAAACAGGGAGGTGTGATGGTAAACAGGGAGGTAAACAGTGAGGTGTGATGGTAAGCAGGGATCGTGTGATGGTAAACAGGGAGGTGTGATGGTAAACGGTGAGGTGTGATGGTAAACAGTGAGGTGTGATGGTAAAGAGGGAGGTGTGATGGTAAAGAGGGAGGTGTGATGGTAAACAGGGAGGTGTGATGGTAAACAGGGAGGTGTGATGATAAACAGGGAGGTGTGATGGTAGACAGGGAGGTGTGATGGTAAACAGTGAGGTGTGATGGTAAACAGGGAGGTGTGATGGTAAACAGGGAGGTGTGATGCTAAACAGGGAGGTGTGATGGTAAACAGGGAGGTGTGATGGTAAACAGGGAGGTAAACAGGGAGGTGTGATGGTAAACAGGGAGATGTGATGGTAAACAGGGAGTTGTGATGGTAAACAGGGAGGTAAACAGTGAGGTGTGATGGTAAACAGGGATCGTGTGATGGTAAACACCGAGGTGTGATGGTAAACAGGGAGGTGTGATGGTAGACAGGGAGGTGTGATGGTAAACAGGGAGGTAAACAGTGAGGTGTGATGGTAAACAGGGAGGTGTGATGGTAAAGAGGGAGGTGTGATGGTAAACAGGGAGGTGTGATGGTAAACAGGGAGGTGTGATGATAAACAGGGAGGTGTGATGGTAGACAGGGAGGTGTGATGGTAAACAGTGAGGTGTGATGGTAAACAGGGAGGTGTGATGGTAAACAGGGAGGTGTGATGCTAAACAGGGAGGTGTGATGGTAAACAGGGAGGTGTGATGGTAAACAGGGAGGTAAACAGGGAGGTGTGATGGTAAACAGGGAGATGTGATGGTAAACAGGGAGTTGTGATGGTAAACAGGGAGGTAAACAGTGAGGTGTGATGGTAAACAGGGATCGTGTGATGGTAAACACCGAGGTGTGATGGTAAACAGGGAGGTGTGATGGTAGACAGGGAGGTGTGATGGTAAACAGGGAGGTAAACAGTGAGGTGTGATGGTAAACAGGGAGGTGTGATGGTAAACACGGAGGTGTGATGGTAAACAGGGAGGTGTGATGGTAAACAGGGAGGTGTGATGGTAGGCAGGGAGGTGTGATGGTAGACAGGGAGATGTGATGGTAAACAGGGAGGTGTGATGGTAAACAGGGAGGTGTAATGGTAAACAGGGAGGTAAACAAGGAGGTGTGATGGTAAACAGGGAGGTGTGATGGTAAACAGGGAGGTGTGATGGTAAACAGGGAGGTGTGATGGTAAACAGAGAGGTGTGATGGTAAACAGGGAGGTGTGATGGTAAACAGGGAGGTGTGATGGTAAACGGTGAGGTGTGATGGTAGACAGGGAGGTGTGATGGTAAACAGGGAGGTGTGATGGTAAACAGGAAGGTAAACAGCGAGGTGTGATGGTAAACAGGGAGATGTGATGGTAAACAGGGACGTGTGATGGTAAACAGGGAGGTGTGATGTGAACAGTGAGGTGTGATGGTAGACAGGGAGGTGTGATGGTAAACAGGGAGGTGTGATGGTAAACAGGGAGGTGTGATGGTAAACAGGGAGGTGTGATGGTAAACAGGGAGGTGTGATGGTAAACACGGAGTTGTGATGGTAAACAGTGAGATGTGAGGGTAAACAGGTAGGTATGATTGTAAACAGTGAGGTGTGATGGTAAACAGGGAGGTGTGATGGTAAACAGGGAGGTGTGATGGTAAACAGGAAGGTAAACAGCGAGGTGTGATGGTAAACAGGGAGATGTGATGGTAAACAGGGACGTGTGATGGTAAACAGGGAGGTGTGATGTGAACAGTGAGGTGTGATGGTAAACAGGGAGGTGTGATGGTAAACAGGGGTGTGTGATGGTAAACAGGGAGGTGTGATGGTAAACAGGGAGGTGTGATGGTAAACACGGAGGTGTGATGGTAAACAGTGAGATGTGATGGTAAACACAGAGGTGTGATGGTAAACAGTGAGATGTGAGGGTAAACAGGGAGGTATGATTGTAAACAGTGAGGTGTGATGGTAAACAGGGAGGTGTGATGGTAAACAGGGAGGTGTGATGGTAAACAGGAAGGTAAACAGCGAGGTGTGATGGTAAACAGGGAGATGTGATGGTAAACAGGGACGTGTGATGGTAAACAGGGAGGTGTGATGTGAACAGTGAGGTGTGATGGTAAACAGGGAGGTGTGATGGTAAACAGGGGGGTGTGATGGTAAACAGGGAGGTGTGATGGTAAACAGGGAGGTGTGATGGTAAACACGGAGGTGTGATGGTAAACAGTGAGATGTGATGGTAAACACGGAGGTGTGATGGTAAACAGTGAGATGTGAGGGTAAACAGGGAGGTATGATTGTAAACAGTGAGGTGTGATGGTAAACAGGGAGGTGTGATGGTAAACAGGGAGGTGTGATGGTAAACAGGAAGGTAAACAGCGAGGTGTGATGGTAAACAGGGAGATGTGATGGTAAACAGGGACGTGTGATGGTAAACAGGGAGGTGTGATGTGAACAGTGAGGTGTGATGGTAAACAGGGAGGTGTGATGGTAAACAGGGGGT
This sequence comes from Oncorhynchus masou masou, assembly GCF_036934945.1. Lineage (NCBI taxonomy): Eukaryota > Metazoa > Chordata > Actinopteri > Salmoniformes > Salmonidae > Oncorhynchus > Oncorhynchus masou. Next base: position 5,370,631 of record NC_088223.1, on the reverse strand, counting down.
GTGATGGTAAACAGGGAGGTGTGATGGTAGACAGGGAGGTGTGATGGTAAACGGTGAGGTGTGATGGTAAACGGTGAGGTGTGATGGTAAACAGGGATGTGTGATGGTAAACATGGAGGTGTGATGGTAAACAGGGAGGTGTGATGGTAAACAGGAAGGTAAACAGGGAGGTGTGATGGTAAACAGGGAGGTGTGATGGTAAACAGGGAGGTGTGATGGTAAACACGGAGGTGTGATGGTAAACAGGGAGGTGTGATGGTAAACAGGGAGGTGTGATGGTAAACAGGGAGGTGTGATGATAAACAGGGAGGTGTGATGGTAAACAGGGAGGTGTGATGGTAAACAGGGAGGTGTGATGGTAAACAGGGAGGTGTGATGGTAAACAGGGAGGTAAACAGGGAGGTGTGATGGTAAACAGGGAGGTGTGATGGTAAACAGGGAGGTGTGATGGTAAACAGGGAGGTAAACAGTGAGGTGTGATGGTAAACAGGGATCGTGTGATGGTAAACAGGGAGGTGTGATGGTAAACAGGGAGGTGTGATTGTAGACAGGGAGGTGTGATGGAAAACAGGGAGGTGTGATGGTAAACAGGGAGGTAAACAGTGAGGTGTGATGGTAAGCAGGGATCGTGTGATGGTAAACAGGGAGGTGTGATGGTAAACGGTGAGGTGTGATGGTAAACAGTGAGGTGTGATGGTAAAGAGGGAGGTGTGATGGTAAAGAGGGAGGTGTGATGGTAAACAGGGAGGTGTGATGGTAAACAGGGAGGTGTGATGATAAACAGGGAGGTGTGATGGTAGACAGGGAGGTGTGATGGTAAACAGTGAGGTGTGATGGTAAACAGGGAGGTGTGATGGTAAACAGGGAGGTGTGATGCTAAACAGGGAGGTGTGATGGTAAACAGGGAGGTGTGATGGTAAACAGGGAGGTAAACAGGGAGGTGTGATGGTAAACAGGGAGATGTGATGGTAAACAGGGAGTTGTGATGGTAAACAGGGAGGTAAACAGTGAGGTGTGATGGTAAACAGGGATCGTGTGATGGTAAACACCGAGGTGTGATGGTAAACAGGGAGGTGTGATGGTAGACAGGGAGGTGTGATGGTAAACAGGGAGGTAAACAGTGAGGTGTGATGGTAAACAGGGAGGTGTGATGGTAAACACGGAGGTGTGATGGTAAACAGGGAGGTGTGATGGTAAACAGGGAGGTGTGATGGTAGGCAGGGAGGTGTGATGGTAGACAGGGAGATGTGATGGTAAACAGGGAGGTGTGATGGTAAACAGGGAGGTGTAATGGTAAACAGGGAGGTAAACAAGGAGGTGTGATGGTAAACAGGGAGGTGTGATGGTAAACAGGGAGGTGTGATGGTAAACAGGGAGGTGTGATGGTAAACAGAGAGGTGTGATGGTAAACAGGGAGGTGTGATGGTAAACAGGGAGGTGTGATGGTAAACGGTGAGGTGTGATGGTAGACAGGGAGGTGTGATGGTAAACAGGGAGGTGTGATGGTAAACAGGAAGGTAAACAGCGAGGTGTGATGGTAAACAGGGAGATGTGATGGTAAACAGGGACGTGTGATGGTAAACAGGGAGGTGTGATGTGAACAGTGAGGTGTGATGGTAGACAGGGAGGTGTGATGGTAAACAGGGAGGTGTGATGGTAAACAGGGAGGTGTGATGGTAAACAGGGAGGTGTGATGGTAAACAGGGAGGTGTGATGGTAAACACGGAGTTGTGATGGTAAACAGTGAGATGTGAGGGTAAACAGGTAGGTATGATTGTAAACAGTGAGGTGTGATGGTAAACAGGGAGGTGTGATGGTAAACAGGGAGGTGTGATGGTAAACAGGAAGGTAAACAGCGAGGTGTGATGGTAAACAGGGAGATGTGATGGTAAACAGGGACGTGTGATGGTAAACAGGGAGGTGTGATGTGAACAGTGAGGTGTGATGGTAAACAGGGAGGTGTGATGGTAAACAGGGTGTGTGATGGTAAACAGGGAGGTGTGATGGTAAACAGGGAGGTGTGATGGTAAACACGGAGGTGTGATGGTAAACAGTGAGATGTGATGGTAAACACGGAGGTGTGATGGTAAACAGTGAGATGTGAGGGTAAACAGGGAGGTATGATTGTAAACAGTGAGGTGTGATGGTAAACAGGGAGGTGTGATGTTAAACAGGGAGGTGTGATGGTAAACAGGAAGGTAAACAGCGAGGTGTGATGGTAAACAGGGAGATGTGATGGTAAACAGGGACGTGTGATGGTAAACAGGGAGGTGTGATGTGAACAGTGAGGTGTGATGGTAAACAGGGAGGTGTGATGGTAAACAGGGGGGTGTGATGGTAAACAGGGAGGTGTGATGGTAAACAGGGAGGTGTGATGGTAAACACGGAGGTGTGATGGTAAACAGTGAGATGTGATGGTAAACACGGAGGTGTGATGGTAAACAGTGAGATGTGAGGGTAAACAGGGAGGTATGATTGTAAACAGTGAGGTGTGATGGTAAACAGGGAGGTGTGATGGTAAACAGGGAGGTGTGATGGTAAACAGGAAGTTAAACAGCGAGGTGTGATGGTAAACAGGGAGATGTGATGGTAAACAGGGACGTGTGATGGTAAACAGGGAGGTGTGATGTGAACAGTGAGGTGTGATGGTAAACAGGGAGGTGTGATGGTAAACAGGGGGTGTGATGGTAAACAGGGAGGTGTGATGGTAGACAGGGAGGTGTGATGGTAAACGGTGAGGTGTGATGGTAAACGGTGAGGTGTGATGGTAAACAGGGATGTGTGATGGTAAACATGGAGGTGTGATGGTAAACAGGGAGGTGTGATGGTAAACAGGAAGGTAAACAGGGAGGTGTGATGGTAAACAGGGAGGTGTGATGGTAAACAGGGAGGTGTGATGGTAAACACGGAGGTGTGATGGTAAACAGGGAGGTGTGATGGTAAACAGGGAGGTGTGATGGTAAACAGGGAGGTGTGATGATAAACAGGGAGGTGTGATGGTAGACAGGGAGGTGTGATGGTAAACAGGGAGGTGTAATGGTTAACAGTGAGGTGTGATGGTAAACAGGGAGGTGTGATGGTAAACAGTGAGGTGTGATGGTAAACAGGGAGGTGTGATGGTAAACAGGGAGGTGTGATGGTAAACATGGAGGTGTGATGGTAAACAGGGGAGGTGTGATGGTAAACAGGGAGGTAAACAGGGAGGTGTGATGGTAAACAGGGAGGTGTGATGGTAAACAGGGAGGTGTGATGGTAAACAGGGAGGTAAACAGTGAGGTGTGATGGTAAACAGGGATCGTGTGATGGTAAACAGGGAGGTGTGATGGTAAACAGGGAGGTGTGATTGTAGACAGGGAGGTGTGATGGAAAACAGGGAGGTGTGATGGTAAACAGGGAGGTAAACAGTGAGGTGTGATGGTAAGCAGGGATCGTGTGATGGTAAACAGGGAGGTGTGATGGTAAACGGTGAGGTGTGATGGTAAACAGGGAGGTGTGATGGTAAACAGTGAGGTGTGATGGTAAAGAGGGAGGTGTGATGGTAAAGAGGGAGGTGTGATGGTAAACAGGGAGGTGTGATGGTAAACAGGGAGGTGTGATGATAAACAGGGAGGTGTGATGGTAGACAGGGAGGTGTGATGGTAAACAGTGAGGTGTGATGGTAAACAGGGAGGTGTGATGGTAAACAGGGAGGTGTGATGCTAAACAGGGAGGTGTGATGGTAAACAGGGAGGTGTGATGGTAAACAGGGAGGTGTGATGGTAAACAGGGAGGTGTGATGGTAAACAGGGAGGTGTGATGGTAAACAGGGAGGTAAACAGGGAGGTGTGATGGTAAACAGGGAGGTGTGATGGTAAACAGGGAGGTGTGATGGTAAACAGGGAGGTAAACAGTGAGGTGTGATGGTAAACAGGGATCGTGTGATGGTAAACAGGGAGGTGTGATGGTAAACAGGGAGGTGTGATTGTAGACAGGGAGGTGTGATGGAAAACAGGGAGGTGTGATGGTAAACAGGGAGGTAAACAGTGAGGTGTGATGGTAAGCAGGGATCGTGTGATGGTAAACAGGGAGGTGTGATGGTAAACGGTGAGGTGTGATGGTAAACAGGGAGGTTCGATGGTAAACAGTGAGGTGTGATGGTAAAGAGGGAGGTGTGATGGTAAAGAGGGAGGTGTGATGGTAAACAGGGAGGTGTGATGGTAAACAGGGAGGTGTGATGATAAACAGGGAGGTGTGATGGTAGACAGGGAGGTGTGATGGTAAACAGTGAGGTGTGATGGTAAACAGGGAGGTGTGATGGTAAACAGGGAGGTGTGATGCTAAACAGGGAGGTGTGATGGTAAACAGGGAGGTGTGATGGTAAACAGGGAGGTAAACAGGGAGGTGTGATGGTAAACAGGGAGATGTGATGGTAAACAGGGAGTTGTGATGGTAAACAGGGAGGTAAACAGTGAGGTGTGATGGTAAACAGGGATCGTGTGATGGTAAACACCGAGGTGTGATGGTAAACAGGGAGGTGTGATGGTAGACAGGGAGGTGTGATGGTAAACAGGGAGGTAAACAGTGAGGTGTGATGGTAAACAGGGAGGTGTGATGGTAAACACGGAGGTGTGATGGTAAACAGGGAGGTGTGATGGTAAACAGGGAGGTGTGATGGTAGGCAGGGAGGTGTGATGGTAGACAGGGAGATGTGATGGTAAACAGGGAGGTGTGATGGTAAACAGGGAGGTGTAATGGTAAACAGGGAGGTAAACAAGGAGGTGTGATGGTAAACAGGGAGGTGTGATGGTAAACAGGGAGGTGTGATGGTAAACAGGGAGGTGTGATGGTAAACAGAGAGGTGTGATGGTAAACAGGGAGGTGTGATGGTAAACAGGGAGGTGTGATGGTAAACGGTGAGGTGTGATGGTAGACAGGGAGGTGTGATGGTAAACAGGGAGGTGTGATGGTAAACAGGAAGGTAAACAGCGAGGTGTGATGGTAAACAGGGAGATGTGATGGTAAACAGGGACGTGTGATGGTAAACAGGGAGGTGTGATGTGAACAGTGAGGTGTGATGGTAGACAGGGAGGTGTGATGGTAAACAGGGAGGTGTGATGGTAAACAGGGATCGTGTGATGGTAAACAGGGAGGTGTGATGGTAAACAGGGAGGTGTGATTGTAGACAGGGAGGTGTGATGGAAAACAGGGAGGTGTGATGGTAAACAGGGAGGTAAACAGTGAGGTGTGATGGTAAGCAGGGATCGTGTGATGGTAAACAGGGAGGTGTGATGGTAAACGGTGAGGTGTGATGGTAAACAGGGAGGTGTGATGGTAAACAGTGAGGTGTGATGGTAAAGAGGGAGGTGTGATGGTAAAGAGGGAGGTGTGATGGTAAACAGGGAGGTGTGATGGTAAACAGGGAGGTGTGATGATAAACAGGGAGGTGTGATGGTAGACAGGGAGGTGTGATGGTAAACAGTGAGGTGTGATGGTAAACAGGGAGGTGTGATGGTAAACAGGGATGTGTGATGCTAAACAGGGAGGTGTGATGGTAAACAGGGAGGTGTGATGGTAAACAGGGAGGTGTGATGGTAAACAGGGAGGTGTGATGGTAAACAGGGAGGTGTGATGGTAAACAGGGAGGTAAACAGGGAGGTGTGATGGTAAACAGGGAGGTGTGATGGTAAACAGGGAGGTGTGATGGTAAACAGGGAGGTAAACAGTGAGGTGTGATGGTAAACAGGGATCGTGTGATGGTAAACAGGGAGGTGTGATGGTAAACAGGGAGGTGTGATTGTAGACAGGGAGGTGTGATGGAAAACAGGGAGGTGTGATGGTAAACAGGGAGGTAAACAGTGAGGTGTGATGGTAAGCAGGGATCGTGTGATGGTAAACAGGGAGATGTGATGGTAAACGGTGAGGTGTGATGGTAAACAGTGAGGTGTGATGGTAAAGAGGGAGGTGTGATGGTAAAGAGGGAGGTGTGATGGTAAACAGGGAGGTGTGATGGTAAACAGGGAGGTGTGATGATAAACAGGGAGGTGTGATGGTAGACAGGGAGGTGTGATGGTAAACAGTGAGGTGTGATGGTAAACAGGGAGGTGTGATGGTAAACAGGGAGGTGTGATGCTAAACAGGGAGGTGTGATGGTAAACAGGGAGGTGTGATGGTAAACAGGGAGGTAAACAGGGAGGTGTGATGGTAAACAGGGAGATGTGATGGTAAACAGGGAGTTGTGATGGTAAACAGGGAGGTAAACAGTGAGGTGTGATGGTAAACAGGGATCGTGTGATGGTAAACACCGAGGTGTGATGGTAAACAGGGAGGTGTGATGGTAGACAGGGAGGTGTGATGGTAAACAGGGAGGTAAACAGTGAGGTGTGATGGTAAACAGGGAGGTGTGATGGTAAACACGGAGGTGTGATGGTAAACAGGGAGGTGTGATGGTAAACAGGGAGGTGTGATGGTAGGCAGGGAGGTGTGATGGTAGACAGGGAGATGTGATGGTAAACAGGGAGGTGTGATGGTAAACAGGGAGGTGTAATGGTAAACAGGGAGGTAAACAAGGAGGTGTGATGGTAAACAGGGAGGTGTGATGGTAAACAGGGAGGTGTGATGGTAAACAGGGAGGTGTGATGGTAAACAGAGAGGTGTGATGGTAAACAGGGAGGTGTGATGGTAAACAGGGAGGTGTGATGGTAAACGGTGAGGTGTGATGGTAGACAGGGAGGTGTGATGGTAAACAGGGAGGTGTGATGGTAAACAGGAAGGTAAACAGCGAGGTGTGATGGTAAACAGGGAGATGTGATGGTAAACAGGGACGTGTGATGGTAAACAGGGAGGTGTGATGTGAACAGTGAGGTGTGATGGTAGACAGGGAGGTGTGATGGTAAACAGGGAGGTGTGATGGTAAACAGGGAGGTGTGATGGTAAACAGGGAGGTGTGATGGTAAACAGGGAGGTGTGATGGTAAACACGGAGTTGTGATGGTAAACAGTGAGATGTGAGGGTAAACAGGTAGGTATGATTGTAAACAGTGAGGTGTGATGGTAAACAGGGAGGTGTGATGGTAAACAGGGAGGTGTGATGGTAAACAGGAAGGTAAACAGCGAGGTGTGATGGTAAACAGGGAGATGTGATGGTAAACAGGGACGTGTGATGGTAAACAGGGAGGTGTGATGTGAACAGTGAGGTGTGATGGTAAACAGGGAGGTGTGATGGTAAACAGTGGTGTGTGATGGTAAACAGGGAGGTGTGATGGTAAACAGGGAGGTGTGATGGTAAACACGGAGGTGTGATGGTAAACAGTGAGATGTGATGGTAAACACGGAGGTGTGATGGTAAACAGTGAGATGTGAGGGTAAACAGGGAGGTATGATTGTAAACAGTGAGGTGTGATGGTAAACAGGGAAGTGTGATGGTAAACAGGGAGGTGTGATGGTAAACAGGAAGGTAAACAGCGAGGTGTGATGGTAAACAGGGAGATGTGATGGTAAACAGGGACGTGTGATGGTAAACAGGGAGGTGTGATGTGAACAGTGAGGTGTGATGGTAAACAGGGAGGTGTGATGGTAAACAGGGGGGTGTGATGGTAAACAGGGAGGTGTGATGGTAAACAGGGAGGTGTGATGGTAAACACGGAGGTGTGATGGTAAACAGTGAGATGTGATGGTAAACACGGAGGTGTGATGGTAAACAGTGAGATGTGAGGGTAAACAGGGAGGTATGATTGTAAACAGTGAGGTGTGATGGTAAACAGGGAGGTGTGATGGTAAACAGGGAGGTGTGATGGTAAACAGGAAGGTAAACAGCGAGGTGTGATGGTAAACAGGGAGATGTGATGGTAAACAGGGACGTGTGATGGTAAACAGGGAGGTGTGATGTGAACAGTGAGGTGTGATGGTAAACAGGGAGGTGTGATGGTAAACAGGGGGGTGTGATGGTAAACAGGGAGGTGTGATGGTAGACAGGGAGGTGTGATGGTAAACGGTGAGGTGTGATGGTAAACGGTGAGGTGTGATGGTAAACAGGGATGTGTGATGGTAAACATGGAGGTGTGATGGTAAACAGGGAGGTGTGATGGTAAACAGGAAGGTAAACAGGGAGGTGTGATGGTAAACAGGGAGGTGTGATGGTAAACAGGGAGGTGTGATGGTAAACACGGAGGTGTGATGGTAAACAGGGAGGTGTGATGGTAAACAGGGAGGTGTGATGGTAAACAGGGAGGTGTGATGATAAACAGGGAGGTGTGATGGTAGACAGGGAGGTGTGATGGTAAACAGGGAGGTGTAATGGTTAACAGTGAGGTGTGATGGTAAACAGGGAGGTGTGATGGTAAACAGTGAGGTGTGATGGTAAACAGGGAGGTGTGATGGTAAACAGGGAGGTGTGATGGTAAACATGGAGGTGTGATGGTAAACAGGGAGGTGTGATGGTAAACAGGGAGGTAAACAGGGAGGTGTGATGGTAAACAGGGAGGTGTGATGGTAAACAGGGAGGTGTGATGGTAAACAGGGAGGTAAACAGTGAGGTGTGATGGTAAACAGGGATCGTGTGATGGTAAACAGGGAGGTGTGATGGTAAACAGGGAGGTGTGATTGTAGACAGGGAGGTGTGATGGAAAACAGGGAGGTGTGATGGTAAACAGGGAGGTAAACAGTGAGGTGTGATGGTAAGCAGGGATCGTGTGATGGTAAACAGGGAGGTGTGATGGTAAACGGTGAGGTGTGATGGTAAACAGGGAGGTGTGATGGTAAACAGTGAGGTGTGATGGTAAAGAGGGAGGTGTGATGGTAAAGAGGGAGGTGTGATGGTAAACAGGGAGGTGTGATGGTAAACAGGGAGGTGTGATGATAAACAGGGAGGTGTGATGGTAGACAGGGAGGTGTGATGGTAAACAGTGAGGTGTGATGGTAAACAGGGAGGTGTGATGGTAAACAGGGAGGTGTGATGGTAAACAGGGAGGTGTGATGCTAAACAGGGAGGTGTGATGGTAAACAGGGAGGTGTGATGGTAAACAGGGAGGTGTGATGGTAAACAGGGAGGTGTGATGGTAAACAGGGAGGTGTGATGGTAAACAGGGAGGTAAACAGGGAGGTGTGATGGTAAACAGGGAGGTGTGATGGTAAACAGGGAGGTGTGATGGTAAACAGGGAGGTAAACAGTGAGGTGTGATGGTAAACAGGGATCGTGTGATGGTAAACAGGGAGGTGTGATGGTAAACAGGGAGGTGTGATTGTAGACAGGGAGGTGTGATGGAAAACAGGGAGGTGTGATGGTAAACAGGGAGGTAAACAGTGAGGTGTGATGGTAAGCAGGGATCGTGTGATGGTAAACAGGGAGGTGTGATGGTAAACGGTGAGGTGTGATGGTAAACAGGGAGGTTCGATGGTAAACAGTGAGGTGTGATGGTAAAGAGGGAGGTGTGATGGTAAAGAGGGAGGTGTGATGGTAAACAGGGAGGTGTGATGGTAAACAGGGAGGTGTGATGATAAACAGGGAGGTGTGATGGTAGACAGGGAGGTGTGATGGTAAACAGTGAGGTGTGATGGTAAACAGGGAGGTGTGATGGTAAACAGGGAGGTGTGATGCTAAACAGGGAGGTGTGATGGTAAACAGGGAGGTGTGATGGTAAACAGGGAGGTAAACAGGGAGGTGTGATGGTAAACAGGGAGATGTGATGGTAAACAGGGAGTTGTGATGGTAAACAGGGAGGTAAACAGTGAGGTGTGATGGTAAACAGGGATCGTGTGATGGTAAACACCGAGGTGTGATGGTAAACAGGGAGGTGTGATGGTAGACAGGGAGGTGTGATGGTAAACAGGGAGGTAAACAGTGAGGTGTGATGGTAAACAGGGAGGTGTGATGGTAAACACGGAGGTGTGATGGTAAACAGGGAGGTGTGATGGTAAACAGGGAGGTGTGATGGTAGGCAGGGAGGTGTGATGGTAGACAGGGAGATGTGATGGTAAACAGGGAGGTGTGATGGTAAACAGGGAGGTGTAATGGTAAACAGGGAGGTAAACAAGGAGGTGTGATGGTAAACAGGGAGGTGTGATGGTAAACAGGGAGGTGTGACGGTAAACAGAGAGGTGTGATGGTAAACAGGGAGGTGTGATGGTAAACAGGGAGGTGTGATGGTAAACGGTGAGGTGTGATGGTAGACAGGGAGGTGTGATGGTAAACAGGGAGGTGTGATGGTAAACAGGAAGGTAAACAGCGAGGTGTGATGGTAAACAGGGAGATGTGATGGTAAACAGGGACGTGTGATGGTAAACAGGGAGGTGTGATGTGAACAGTGAGGTGTGATGGTAGACAGGGAGGTGTGATGGTAAACAGGGAGGTGTGATGGTAAACAGGGAGGTGTGATGGTAAACAGGGAGGTGTGATGGTAAACAGGGAGGTGTGATGGTAAACAGGAAGGTAAACAGGGAGGTGTGATGGTAAACAGGGAGGTGTGATGGTAAACAGGGAGGTGTGATGGTAAACAGTGAGGTGTGATGGTAAACAGGGAGGTGTGATGGTAAACAGGGAGGTGTCATGGTAAACAGGGAGGTAAACAGGGAGGTGTGATGGTAAACAGGGAGGTGTGATTGTAAACAGGGAGGTGTGATGGTAAAGTACCTAACAGGGAGGTGTGATGGTAAACAGTGAGGTGTGATGTTAAACAGAGAGGTGTAATGGTAAACATGGAGGTGTGATGGTAAACAGGGAGGTGTGATGGTAAACAGGGAGATATGATGTTAAACAGGGAGGTGTGATGGTAAACAGGGAGGTGTGATGTTAAACAGGGAGGTGTGATTGTAAACAGGGAGGTGTGATGGTAAACAGGGAGGTGTGATTGTAAACAGGGAGGTGTGATGGTAAACAGGGAGGTGTGATGGTAAGGTACCTAACAGTGAGAACCAAGAGTGAACCAAGAGTGAGTGTTATATTTCTCTGTTTTACCTCCCTACCATGCCTCCAGAGCAGAGAAGTCAAAAACAGTTCACCTAAAACCACTCACAGAGACATATTGAAAGCTCTTCTAAATCCCCACTGTATGTATTGATAAGCAGGTTGGACTCAGCCTCTCCTCGACTCATGCTTTTTGTGGTGTGCCTCTAACTATCTAATGTCCAATCAGCTAGTGTTGTTGAGCTCCTCTGTCACAGATAGGGGAAACAGAATGCATTCATCATGGTCACAGACCACAGCGTAGCTCCCAATACATTCCCCTGTGGTCACAGACCACAGCGTAGCTCCCAATACATTCCCCTGTTGTCACAGACCACAGCGTAGCTCCCAATACATTCCCCTGTGGTCACAGACCACAGCGTAGCTCCCAATACATTCCCCTGTGGTCACAGACCACAGCGTAGCTCCCAATACATTCCCCTGTTGTCACAGACCACAGCGTAGCTCCCAATACATTCCTCATGGTCACAGACCACAGCGTAGCTCCCAATACATTCCCCTGTGGTCACAGACCACAGCGTAGCTCCCAATACATTCCCCTGTGGTCACAGACCACAGCGTAGCTCCCAATACATTCCTCATGGTCACAGACCACAGCGTAGCTCCCAATACATTCCCCTGTGGTCACAGACCACAGCGTAGCTCCCAATACATTCCCCTGTGGTCACAGACCACAGCGTAGCTCCCAATACATTCCCCTGTGGTCACAGACCACAGCGTAGCTCCCAATACATTCCCCTGTGGTCACAGACCACAGCGTAGCTCCCAATACATTCCTCATGGTCACAGACCACAGCGTAGCTCCCAATACATTCCCCTGTGGTCACAGACCACAGCGTAGCTCCCAATACATTCCCCTGTGGTCACAGACCACAGCATAGCTCCCAATACATTCCCCTGTGGTCACAGACCACAGCGTAGCTCCCAATACATTCCCCTGTGGTCACAGACCACAGCGTAGCTCCCAATACATTCCCCTGTGGTCACAGACCACAGCGTAGCTCCCAATACATTCCCCTGTGGTCACAGACCACAGCGTAGCTCCCAATACATTCCCCTGTGGTCACAGACCACAGCGTAGCTCCCAATACATTCCCCTGTGGTCACAGACCACAGCGTAGCTCCCAATACATTCCCCTGTGGTCACAGACCACAGCGTAGCTCCCAATACATTCCCCTGTGGTCACAGACCACAGCGTAGCTCCCAATACATTCCCCTGTGGTCACAGACCACAGAGCAGCTTCCTATGGCAAGATAAATGTCAGAGTAGTACTTACATTTGTAAAGGGCTGATACTGCGGCTCTAGCTGTGTTTGTATGTGTGCAGTGTCTGTGCATGTGTGCAGTGTGTACGTGCATATGTGTGTGTGTGATCTGTATTGACTGTGAATGACGCCATGGTAAGAGCTGTATTTAGGACTGAAGATGTTGAGTTCTCTCCCTCCAGCCTGCTGTCCTCTTGAATTCTCCTCCACACCAATCTGAACAGGCCTGACAAATAAAGCTGAAGGACTATCGCTGGACACTGCCACTGGTGGGAGGGACAGGGACGGGGTGACGGGGGTGACAGGGGGGTGACGACGGGTGACGGGGAGGACGGGGATGGGGTGACGACGGGTGTCGGGTGACGGGGAGGACGGGGGGGGGTGAAGACGGGTGATGGGTGTCTGGTGACGGGGGGGTGGTGATGACGGGTGACGGGTGTCGGGTGATGGGGGGGATAACGACTGGTGATGGGTGTCGGGTGACGGGGAGGACGGGGGGGGGTGAAGAAGGGTGATGGGTGTCGGGTGGGGGGGGGGGGGGGGGGGGGTGATGTCAGGCTATATGCACACTGCCCACAAAATGAATTGGAAATTGTGCTGCACTTCCTAACTTCCTGCCATGTTAGAGACACATATTTCCCTCAGATTACACAGATCCACAAAGAATTAGAAAACAAATTCAATTTTGATAAACTCTCATATCTACTGGGTGAAATTCCACAGTGTGACATCACAGCAGCAAGATGTGTGACCTGTTGCCGCAAAAAAAGGTCAACCAGTGAAGAACAAACACCATTGTAAATACAACCCATATTTACCTTACACCAATTTACTGTCATCCCCCACACGCTATCTCACACCACTTCACCTTCCTCCCCAACACGCTATCTCACACCACTTCACCTTCCTCCCCCACACGCTATCTCACACCACTTCACCTTCCTCCCCCACACGCTATCGCACACCACTTCAACTTCCTCCCCCACACGCTATCTCACACCACTTCACCTTCCTCCCCAACACGCTATCTCACACCACTTCACCTTCCTCCCCAACACGCTATCTCACACCACTTCACCTTCCTCACCCACACTCTACCTCACAGCACTTCACCTTCCTCCCCCACACTCTACCTCACTTCACCTTCCTCCCCCACACGCTATCTCACACCACTTCACCTTCCTCCCCCACACGCTATCTCACACCACTTCACCTTCCTCCCCCACACGCTATCTCACACCACTTCACCTTCCTCCCCCACACGCTATCTCACACCACTTCACCTTCCTCCCCCACACGATATCTCTCACCACTTCACCTTCCTCCCCCACACTCTACCTCACACCACTTCACCTTCCTCCCCCACACGCTATCTCTCACCACTTCACCTTCCTCCCCCACACGCTATCTCACACCACTTCACCTTCCTCCCCCACACGATATCTCTCACCACTTCACCTTCCTCTCCCACATGCTATCTCACACCACTTCACCTTCCTCCCCCACACTCTACCTCACTTCACCTTCCTCCCCCACACGCTACCTCACACCATTTCACCTTCCTCCCCCACACGCTACCACCTCACTTCACCTTCCTCCTCCACACTCTACCTCAAAGCATTTCATCTTCATCCCCCACACTCTACCTCACACCATTTCACCTTCATCCACTACAAACCCACCTCTCAAAAAAGCTGAAATATATGTCTTATGTTGCTGATGGCAGCAGGTCATTAACCAGTACCCAACGCTGTGAGAGGTCAGTCTGGGATCAGAAGGACTGCTAGCTCAGATGATCATTACCACAGCAGAGAAGAAGAGAGAGAGCGAGAGAGAGAGCGAGAGAGAGAGCGAGAGAGAGAGCGAGAGAGAGAGCGAGAGAGAGAGCGAGAGAGAGATTGAGAGCGAGAGAGAGATTGAGAGCGAGAGAGAGATTGAGAGCGAGAGAGAGAGAGAGAGCGAGAGCGAGAGAGAGAGCGAGAGCGAGAGAGAGAGAGCGAGAGCGAGAGAGAGAGAGAGAGAGAGAGAGAGAGAGCGAGAGCGAGAGAGAGAGCGAGAGCGAGAGAGAGAGAGCGAGAGCGAGAGAGAGAGAGAGAGAGAGAGCGAGAGCGAGAGAGAGAGCGAGAGCGAGAGCGAGAGCGAGAGAGAGAGCGAGAGCGAGAGAGAGAGAGAGAGAGCGAGAGCGAGAGAGAGAGCGAGAGCGAGAGAGAGAGCGAGAGCGAGAGAGAGAGAGCGAGAGCGAGAGAGAGAGAGAGAGCGAGAGCGAGAGAGAGAGCGAGAGCGAGAGAGAGAGAGCGAGAGCGAGAGAGAGAGAGAGAGTGGACAGATCAAAGAGCAAGGGATATAAGACGAGAGAGGGAGAAAGAGAAAAGAAGAGGGAGAATATCCACAAATAAATGCCATTGGTCAACTTGCAGACAAGTTAATTAGGGTGTTGCCATATGTGTTCCACAGGCATCATTGTCCAAGCGTGGTTATTGCTGTTTGGCCTTTTTGTTCTTGTTAGTGAATGTTCTTTGGCTACTAGTTCCTTGGCTGGTACATGTGGTACTGTGGTAGTATTGTGGTGGTACTGTAGTAGTACTGTGGTGGTACTGTGGTGCTACTGAAGTGGCACTGTAGTATTACTGTACTAGTACTGTGGTGGTACTGTAGTAGTACTATGGTGGTACTGTAGTGGTACTGTGGTGGTACTGTGGTGGTACTGTGGTGGTACTGTGGTGGTACTGTAGTAGTACTGTGGTGGTACTATGGTGGTACTGAAGTGGCACTGTAGTATTACTGTACTAGTACTGTGGTGGTACTGTAGTAGTACTGTGGAGGTACTGTACTAGTACTGTGGTGGTCCTATGGTGGTACTGTGGTGGTACTGTAGTAGTACTGTAGTAGTACTGTATTAGTACTGTGATGGTACTGTGGTGGGGATGTGGTGGTACTATAGTAGTACTGTAGTAGTACTGTATTAGTACTGTGGTGGTACTGTGGTGGGGATGTGGTGGTACTATAGTAGTACTGTCGTAGTGCTGTATTAGTACTGTGGTGGTACTGTGGTGGTACTGTAGTAGTACTGTGGTGGTACTGTAGTAGTACTGTGGTGGTACTGTAGTAGTACTGTGGTGGGGCTGTGGTGGTACTATAGCAGTACTGTAGTAGTACTGTATTAGTACTGTGGTAGTACTGTGGTGGTACTGTGGTGGGGATGTGGTGGTACTGTAGTAGTACTGTACTAGTACTGTGGTGGCACTGTAGTAGTACTATGGTGGTACTGTAGTAGTACTGTGGTGGGGCTGTGGTGGTACTATAGTAGTACTGTAGTAGTACTGTATTAGTACTGTGGTGGTACTGTGGTGGGGATGTGGTGGTACTATAGTAGTACTGTCGTAGTGCTGTATTAGTACTGTGGTGGTACTGTGGTGGTACTGTAGTAGTACTGTGGTGGTACTGAACTAGTACTGTGGTGGTACTGTGGTGGTACTGTAGTAGTACTGTGGTGGTACTGTATTAGTACTGTGGTGGGGCTGTGGTGGTACTGAAGTGGCACTGTAGTATTACTGTACTAGTACTGTGGTGGTACTGTAGTAGTACTGTGGTGGTACTGTACTAGTACTGTGGTGGGGCTGTGGTGGTACTATAGTAGTACTGTATTAGTACTGTATTAGTACTGTGGTGACACTGTGGTGGGGATGTGGTGGTACTATAGTAGTACTGTAGTAGTACTGTATTAGTACTGTGGTGGTACTGCAGTAGTAGTGTAGTATTACTGTAGTAGTATTGTGGTGGTACGGTGGTGGGGCTGTGGTTGTACTGTGGTGGGCTGCGGTGGTACTGTAGTAGTACTGTAGTAGTACAGTAGTAGTACTGTGATGGTACTGTAGTAGTACTGTAGTAGTACTGTATTAGTACTGTGGTGGCACTGTAGTAGTACTATGGTGGTACTGTAGTAGTACTGTGGTGGTACTGTAGTAGTACTGTGGTGGTACTGTGGTGGTACTGAAGTGGCACTGTAGTATTACTGTACTAGTACTGTGGTGGTACTGTAGTAGTACTGTGGTGGTACTGTACTAGTACTGTGGTGGGGCTGTGGTGGTACTATAGTAGTACTGTATTAGTACTGTATTAGTACTGTGGTGACACTGTGGTGGGGATGTGGTGGTACTATAGTAGTACTGTAGTAGTACTGTATTAGTACTGTGGTGGTACTGCAGTAGTAGTGTAGTATTACTGTAGTAGTATTGTGGTGGTACGGTGGTGGGGCTGTGGTTGTACTGTGGTGGGCTGCGGTGGTACTGTAGTAGTACTGTAGTAGTACAGTAGTAGTACTGTGATGGTACTGTAGTAGTACTGTAGTAGTACAGTAGAGGTACTGTGGTGTACTGTAGTAGTACTGTAGTAGTACTGGGGTGGTCCTGTGGTGGTACTGTGGTGGTACTGCAGTAGTGTTGTAGTAGTTCTGTAGTAGTACTGTAGTTTGGCTGTGGTGGTACTGTAGTAGTAGTGTAGTAGTAGTGTAGTAGTACTGTAGTAGTACTGTGGTGGGGCTGTGGTGGTACTATAGTAGTAGTACTGTATTAGTTCTGTAGTAGTACTGTAGTGGGGCTGTGGTGGTACTGCAGTAGTACTGTAGTAGTTCTGTAGTAATACTTTGGTGGTCCTGTGGTGGTGCTGTAGTAGTACTGAAGTAGTAGTGTAGTAGTACTGTAGTAGTACTGTGGTGGTACTGTAGTAGTACTGTAGTAGTACTGTGGTGGTACTGTAGTAGTACTGTGGTGGTGCTGTAGTAGTATTGTAGTAGTACTGTGGTGGTACTGTAGTAGTACTGTAGTAGTACTGTGGTGGTACTGTAGTAGTACTGTGGTAGTGCTGTAGTAGTACTGTAGTAGTACTGTGGTGGTACTGTAGTAGTACTGTGGTGGTACTGCATTAGTTCTGTAGTAGTACTGTGGTGGTCCTGTGGTGGTGCTGTAGTAGTACTGTAGTTGTACTGTGGTGGTCCTGTGGTGGTGCTGTAGTAGTACTGTAGTAGTACTGTGGTGGTACTGTAGTAGTACTGTGATGGTACTGTAGTAGTACTGTGGTGGTACTGTAGTAGTACTGTGATGGTACTGTGGTGGTACTGTAGTAGTACTGTAGTAATACTTTGGTGGTCCTGTCGTGGTGCTGTAGTAGTACTGAAGTAGTAGTGTAGTAGTACTGTAGTAGTACTGTGGTGGTACTGTAGTAGTACTGTAGTAGTACTGTGGTGGTACTGTAGTAGTACTGTGGTGGTGCTGTAGTAGTATTGTAGTAGTACTGTGGTGGTACTGTAGTAGTACTGTAGTAGTACTGTGGTGGTACTGTAGTAGTACTGTGGTAGCGCTGTAGTAGTACTGTAGTAGTACTGTGGTGGTACTGTAGTAGTACTGTGGTGGTACTGCAGTAGTACTGTAGTAGTACTGTGGTGGTCCTGTGGTGGTGCTGTAGTAGTACTGTAGTTGTACTGTGGTGGTCCTGTGGTGGTGCTGTAGTAGTACTGTAGTAGTACTGTGGTGGTACTGTAGTAGTACTGTGATGGTACTGTAGTAGTACTGTGGTGGTACTGTAGTAGTACTGTGATGGTACTGTGGTGGTACTGTAGTAGTACTGTAGTAGTACTGTGGTGGTACTGTAGTAGTACTGTGATGGTACTGTGGTGGTACTGTAGTAGTACTGTAGTAGTACTGTAGTAGTACTGGGGTGGTCCTGTGGTGGTGCTGTGGGGGAGAGATAGCGAAGGTAGAGTGGGTGGGGGAGAGAACCATAACTACAATTTGCTCGATGGAGAGCATGTAATTATTTAGTGTTACGTAAACACATTTTTGTAGAATGAGTCAGGGCTGGCTGCTGTGGATCTGAAGGTTGTCAATGCTGCCAACCCGGATCCAGTAAGAACTGCGCTGTCACTCAGCACAACATGATAGCAGTGTGCGTTATTGGATTGAAAGACGTTCTATGGAATGAAGAAAAAGGAAAGAAAAATTGAATCAATTCAAAACATATCATATATTTGTCTCTGTGATTGTATTGATCAATTTGCCCCCGTGATTGTATTGATCAATTTGCCCCCGTGATTGTATTGATCAATTTGTCCCTGTGATTGTATTAATCAATTTGTCCCTGTGATTGTATTGATCAATTTGTCCCTGTGATTGTATTGATCAATTTGTCCATGTGATTGTATTGATCAATTTGTCCCTGTGATTGAAATGACCTATTTGCCCCTGTGATTGTATTGATCTATGTTATGGTAAGATGAAGCATTGTCAGTCCCATGCCTTGTTGACAGGTCCTGGGTTTTTAAAATATCTACGTTTGAAAGGCGAGTTACAATGAACCTCTTGACACAAGCAAAGTTATTCTCATTTTGTCATCCTCATCGCTTGCTGCAAGAGTATAGGTCTACTTCTCTACAGGTCTCTACAATATACATGACAGTCAGCTCACAGGCTGCATCTCTTATCTCTCCACACACACACTCACACACACACACACACACACACACACACACACACACACACACACACACACACACACACACACACACACACACACACACACACACACACACACACACACACACACACACACACACACACACACACACACACACACACACACACACACACACACACACACAGAGATCGCGAAAGGAGAGATCGCGAGGGGAGGCTTATGTCTATACCTCCGGAGACATATTTTCTCATTCACGTATCCAGCTTCTCCGTAATTCTCTGTCTTTCATTTGATGTCGACCTCTCTATTCCTCTCTATTCCTCTCTATTCCTCTCTATTTCTCTCTATTCCTCTCTAATTCCTCTCTATTCCTCTCTATTCCTCTCTAATTCCTCTCTTTTTCTCTCTATTCCTCTCTGTGCCTCTCTATTCCTCTCTATTTCTCTCTATTCCTCTCTATTCCTCTCTATTCCTCTCTATTCCTCTCTATTCCCCTCTATTCCCCTCTATTCCTCTCTATTCCTCTCTAATTCCTCTCTAATTCCTCTCTATTTCTCTCTATTCCTCTCTATTCCTCTCTATTCCTCTCTATTTCTTTCTATTCCTCTCTATTCCTCTCAATTCCTCTCTATTTCTCTCTATTCCTCTCTATTCCTCTCTATTCCTCTCTATTCCTCTCTATTTCTCTCTATTCCTCTCTATTCCTCTCTATTCCTCTCTATTTCTCTCTATTCCTCTCTATTCCTCTCTATTCCTCTCTATTTCTCTCTATTCCTCTCTATTTCTCTCTATTTCTCTCTATTTCTCTCTATTCCCCTCTATTCCTCTCTATTCCTCTCTATTCCTCTCTAATTCCTCTCTAATTCCTCTATATTTCTCTCTATTCCTCTCTATTCCTCTCTATTTCCCTCTATTCCTCTCTATTCCTCTCTATTCCTTTCTATTCCTCTCTATTTCTCTCTATTCCTCTCCATTCCTCTCCATTCCTCTCTATTTCTCTCTATTCCTCTCTATTCCTCTCTATTCCTCTCTATTTCTCTCTATTCCTCTCTATTCCCCTCTATTCCTCTCTATTCCCCTCTATTCCTCTCTATTCCTCTCTATTCCTCTCTAATTCCTCTCTAATTCCTCTCTATTTCTCTCTATTCCTCTCTATTCCTCTCTATTCCTCTCTATTTCCCTCTATTCCTCTCTATTCCCCTCTATTCCTTTCTATTCCTCTCTATTTCTCTCTATTTCTCTCTATTCCTCTCTATTACTCTCTATTTCTCTCTATTCCTCTCTATTTCTCTCTATTCCTCTCTATTCCTCTCTATTCCTCTCTTTTCCTCTCTATCCTTCTCTATTCCTCTCTATTTCTGAGTATCAATAACTGAGTATCCTCTAACAGAAATGACTAACTGAGTATCCTCTACCAGACATGACTAACTGAGTATCCTCTACCAGACATGACTAACTGAGTATCCTCTACCAGACATGACTAACTGACACCAGACATGGGTGTCTATCTATCTATCTATCTATCTATCTATCTATCTATCTATCTATCTATCTATCTATCTATCTATCTATCTATCTATCTATCTATCTATCTATCTATCTATCTATCTATCTATCTATGTATACATCTCTATAGGTGTCTATCTCTATTGGTATACTGCTCCATAGGTGTCTATCTCCATAGGTAAATCTCTCCATAGGTGTCTATCTCTATAGGTATATTGTTCCATAGGTGTCTATCTCTATAGGTATATTGTTCCATAGGTGTCTATCTCTATAGGTATATCTCTCCATAGGTGTCTATCTCTATAGGTGTATTGTTCCATAGGTGTCTATCTCTATAGGTGTCTATCTCTATAGGTGTATTGTTCAATAGGTGTCTATCTCTATAGGTGTCTATCTCTATAGGTGTATTGTTCCATAGGTGTCTATCTCTATAGGTATATCTCTCCATAGGTGTCTATCTCTATAGGTGTCTATCTCTATAGGTGTATTGTTCCATAGGTGTCTATCTCTATAGGTATACACTTCTATAGTTATCTATGTCTATATGTATATGCCTCTATAGGTATATCTCTCCATAGGTATCTATATCTATAGGTATTTATCTCCATAGGTATCTTTCTCTATTGATATCTATATCTATAGGTATCTATCTCTATATGTATACACCTGCTATATATCTCTATAGGTATCTTTATAGGTATCTATCTCCATAGGTATCTTTACATATATATATATCTATATACGTTTCTGTATAGTTATCTCTCTCCTTAGGTATATACCTCTATAGGTATATATCTCTATAGGTATCTATTTCCTTAGTTAAATACTATATCTCTATGTCTTGATATGAATTTATCTCTTTAGGAATATGTCTCTATATGTATAAATCTCTATAGGTATATATCTCTATAGTTATATATCTCTATAGGTATATATCTCCATAGGTATCTATCTCTATAGGTATATATCTCTATATGTATATATATCTTTATGTGTCTATCATTATAGGTATATATCTCTATATGTATACATCTCTATAGGTATATATATCTGTCACACCCTGTCCATAGTTTGCTTTGTATGTTTCTATGTTTTGTTTGGTCAGGGTGTGATCTGAGTGGGCATTCTATGTTGTGTGTCTCGTTTGTCTGTTTCTGTGTTTGGCTTGATATGGTTCTCAATCAGAGGCAGGTGTTATTCATTGTCTCTGATTGGGAACCATATTTAGGTAGCCTGTTTGGTGTTGGGTTTTGTGGGTGATTGTTCCTGTCTCTGTGTTTGCACCAGATAGGGCTGTTTTGGTTTTCCACATTTCTTGGTTTTGTTAGTCTGTTCATGTATAGTTTCTTTATTAAAGAACCATGAATAATAACCACGCTGTGTTTTGGTCCGCCTCTCCTTCAACTCAAGAAAACCGTGACAATATCTCTATATGTATACATCTCTCTAGGTATATATCTCCTTAGGTATCTATCTCTATATGTATATATCATTATATGTCTATATGTGTATATATATCTCTATAGGTATATATGTCTCTATAGGTATATATTTCTCTAGGTATATATCTCTATATGTATACATCTCTATAGGTATATATGTCTCTAGGTATATATCTCTATTTGTATATATCTCTATAGGTATATATCTCCTTAGGTATCTATCTCTATATGTATACATCTCTATAGGTATATATGTCTATATGTATATATATATATATATCTATATATATACATCTCTATAGGTATATATGTCTCTAGGTATATATCTCTATATGTATACATCTCTATAGGTATATATGTCTCTAGGTATATATCTCTATATGTATACATCTCTATAGGTATATATGTCTCTAGGTATATATCTCTATATGTATACATCTCTATAGGTATATATGTCTCTAGGTATATATCTCTATATGTATACATCTCTATAGGTATATATCTCCTTAGGTATCTATCTCTATATGTATACATCATTATATGTCTATATGTATATATATATCTATATATATACATCTCTATAGATATATATGTCTCTAGGAATATATCTCTATATGTATACATCATTATATGTCTATATGTATATATATATATATATATATATATATATCTATATATATACATCTCTATAGGTATATATCTCCTTAGGTATCTATCTATATATGTATATATCATTATATGTCTATATGTATATATATATATCTATATATACATCTCTATAGGTATATATGTCTCTAGGTATATATCTCTATATGTATACATCTCTATAGTTATATATGTCTATAGGTATGTATCTAATAAAGCAATAAAGCAATAAAGTAAAATCTACAATGGAATGGTTCAAAAATAAACATATCCAGGTGTTAGAATGGCCAAGTCAAAGTCCAGACCTGAATCCAATCGAGAATCGGTGGAAAGAACTGAAAACTGCTGTTCACAAATGCTCTCCATCCAACCTCACTGGGCTCGAGCTGTTTTGCAAGGAGGAATGGGAAAAAATGTCAGTCTCTCGATGTGCAAAACTGATAGAGACATACGCCAAGCGACTTACAGCTGTAATCGCAGCAAAAGGTGGCGCTACAAAGTATTAACTTAAGGGGGCTGAATAATTTTGCACGCCCAATTTTTCAGGTTTTGATTTGTTAAATAAGTTTGAAATATCCAATAAATGTCCTTCCACTTCATGATTGTGTCCCACTTGTTGTTGATTCTTCACAAAAATACAGTTTTATATCTTTATGTTTGAAGCCTGAAATGTGGCAAAAGGTCACAAAGTTCAAGGGGGCCGAATACTTTTGCAAGGCACTGTATCTATATGTATATATCTCCACAGGTATACATCTCTATAAGTATATGTCTCTCTAAGTGTATATCAGTCCAGATATCTATCTCTATAGGTATATATCTCTCTAGGTATATATATCTATATGCATCTATCTCAATAAGGTATTTATATGTATAGGTATATATCTCTGTATGTATCTATGACCACAGGTACAGTTAAAGTCGGAAGTTTATATACGCTGAGGTTGGAGTCATTAAAACCTGTTTTTCAACCACTCCACAACTATAGTTTTGACAAGTCGGTTACGACATCTACTTTGTGCATGACCCAAGTAATTTGTCCAACAAATGTTTACAGACAGATTATTTCACTTTACTGTTTCACAATTCCAGTGTGTCAGAAGTTTACATATACTAAGTTGACTGTGCCTTTAAACAACTTGGAAAATTCCAGAAAATTATGTCATGGCTTTAGAAGCTTCTGAGAGGCTAATTGACATAATTTGAGTCAATTGGAGGTGTACTTGTGGATGTATTTCGAAGCCTACCTTCAAACTCAGTGCCTCTTTGCTTGACATCATGGGAAAATCAAAAGAAATCAGCCAGGACCTCAAAAAGAAAATTGTTTATCTCCACATGTCTGGTTTATCTTTGGGAGAAATTGCGAATGCCTGAAGGTACAACATATATCTGTATAAACAATAGTGCCAAGTATAAACACCATGGGACCACGCAGCCGTCATACCGCTCAGGAAGGAGATGTGTCCTGTCTCCTGGAGATAAACGTGCTTTTGTGCGAAAAGTGCAAATCAATCCCAGAACAACAGCAAAGGACCTTGTGAAGATGCTGGAGGAAACAGGTACAAAAGTATCTGTATCCACAGTAAAACGAGTCCTACATCGACATAACCTGAAAGGCGCTCAACAAGGAAGAAGCCACTGCTCCTAAACCACCATGAAAACAGCCAGACTACGGTTTGCAACTGCACGTGGGGACAAAGATCGTACTTCTTGGAGAAATGTCCTCTGGTCTGATGAAACGAAAATAGAACTGTTTGGCCATAATGACCATCGTTATGTTATGAGGAAAATGGGGGAGGCTTGCAAGCCGAAGAACACCATCCCAACTGTGAATCACGGGGTTGGCAGCATCATGTTGTGGGGGAGCTTTGCTGCAGGAGGGACTGGTGCACTTCACAAAATTGATGACATCATGTGGGAGGAAAGGAGTAAGGAGGCCTACAAACCTGACTCAATTACACCAGCTCTGTCAGGAGGAATGGGCAACCCAACTTATTGTGGGAAGCTTGTGGAAGGCTACCCGAAACGTTTGACCCAAGTTAAACTATTTAAAGGCAATGCTACCAAATACTAATTGAGTGTATGTAAACTTCTGACCCACTGGGAATGTGATGAGATAAATAAAAGCAGAAATGAAAAAAAGCTGAAATAAGACAATCGCTCTACTATTATTCAGATTTTTCACATTCTTAAAATGAAGTGGTGATCCTAACTGACCTAAGACAGGGACCTTTTTACTAGGATTAAATGTCAGGAATTGTGAAAACCTGAGTTTAAATGTATTTGGCTAAGGTGTATGCAAACTTCCGACTTCAACTTTTCATTGTCTATGCTGAACAACAATATAAACGCAATTTTAAAGATTTAACTCAGTTACAGTTGATTTAAAGAAATCAATGAATTGAAATAAATGTGTTAGGCCCTAATCTATTGATTTCACATGACTGGGAATCCTGCTATGCATCTGTTGGTCACAGATACCTTTCAATAAAAGAAGGTAGGGTGTGTGGATCAGAAAACCATCTGGTGTTACAAACATTTACGTCATGCAGCGCGACACATCTCCTAAAGTAAATCTCATAAAGTCGTTCAGGCTGTTGATTGTGGCCTTTGGAATGTTGTCCCAGTCCTCTTACATAGAAGTGCTAATTTCCTGGATATTGGCTGGAACTGGAACACTCTGTCGTGGTCCAGAGCATCCCAAACATGCTCAAAGGGTGACATCTGGTGAGTATGCAGCCATGGAGGAACTGGGACATTTTCAGCTTCCAGGAGTTAATTATTCCTTGCGACATGGGGCCTATTCACCGTGCATTATCATGCTGAAACATGAGGTGATGGCGGCGAATGAATAGCATGACAATGGGCCTCCGGTTCTTGTCACGCTATCACTGTGCATTCAAACTGCCATACATAAAATGCAATTATGTTCATTGTCCGTAGTTTATGCCTGTCCATACTAAAACTCCATCGCCACCATCGATCAATCAATTTTTTTACAAAGCCCTTCTTACATCAGCTGATGTCACAAAGTGCTGCACAGAATTCCAGCCTAAAACCACAAACAGCAAGCAATGCAGGTGTAGAAGCACGGTGGCTAGGAAAAACTCCCTAGAAAGGCCAAAACCTAGGAAGAAACCTAGAGAGGAACGAGGCTATGAGGGGCTGCCAGTCCTCTTCTGGCTGTGCCGGGTGGAGATTATAACAGAACATGGCCAAGATATTCAAATATTCATAGATGACCAGTAGGGTCAAATAATAATAATCACAGGGTTTGTAGAGGGTGTCCCATAGTTCCAGGCAGAACAGTTGAAACTGGAGCAGCAGCATGACCATGTGGATTGGGGACAGTAAGGAGTTGTCAGACAAGGTTGTCCTGAGGCATGGTCCTAAGGCTCAGGTCCTCAGAGAGAGAGAGAAATAAAGAATGAAAGAAAGAAAAAAAGAATAGAGAAAGAGAGAGAGAGAAAAAGAGAGAGAGAATTAGAGAGAGCTAAATTCACACAGGACACCGGATAAGACCGGAGATATAACAGACTGACCCTAGCCCCCCGACACATAAACTATTGCAGCATAAATACTGGGGTGCTCTGTTCACAACGTTGACATCAGCATATCGCTCTCCCACACACTTCCATTGTGTGACAAAACTGCACATATTAAAGTTGCCTTTTATTGCCCACAGTACAAGGTGCACCTGCGTAATTGTCATGCTGTTTAATCAGCTACTTGATCAGCTACTTGATACTTGCCATACCTGTCAGGTGGATGTGTTACAAATATTTAGTGTAGGATTAGCTTTGTCTGGCCTCTCATTGGGTGGCAAACAAACAAGTTCACTTCTGGATTCCAGTTTCAAGTGTGACGCATATTAGGAAAAATAAAATATACATTTTTGGATGATTCAGGAAGCAAGCATATGTTCTCAGTCTCTAGGAAGTAAATGTCATGGTAACTTCTCTCCCACTGAGACAGCTTCTCAGTTCAGGCACAACTGTCTCTCTCTCTCTCTCTCTCTCTCTCTCTCTCTCTCTCTCTCTCTCTCTCTCTCTCTCTTTCTCTCTCTCTCTGTTTCTCTCTCTCTCTGTGCTTCTCTCTCTCTCTCTCTCTCTCTCTCTCTCTCTCTCTCTGTGTGTCTCCCTCTCTGCTTCTCTCTCTCTGCTTCCCTCTCTCTTTCTCTCTCTCGCTCTCTCTCTGTGCTTCTCTCTCTGCTTCCCTCTCTCTTTCTCTCTCTCTCTCTCTCTCTGCTTCTCTCTCTCTCTGCTTCCCTCTCTCTTTCTCTCTCTCTCTGCTTCACTCTCTCTCTGCTTCTCTCTCTCTCTGCTTCCCTCTCTCTTTCTCTCCCTCTCTCTCTCTCTCTCTGCTTCTCTCTCTCTGCTTCCCTCTCTCTTTCTCTCTCTCTCTCTCTCTCTCTCTCTGCTTCTCAGTCTCTGTTCTCTCACTTTATGGCTCTAGTTTAAACTCAGTAAACTGTTTCGTCTCCCTGTAGATGGTGTGGGTGAGGAAGGATGCTTCTGTCACCTCGTCTCGGTCGGGTAGAGCTGAATCCACTTACACACACACACACACACACACACACACACACACACACACACACACACACACACACACACACACACACACACACATAGTGAGGACACATGGTGCAAGGAGAATGACATTAGATTACTGCAGAGAAAACAAGCTTTTCTTGGAAAGAGAGAAAGGATTATGTGGCTGGGCAAGTGTCAAATATTAAGAGGAAGAGGAGGAGGAGGAGGAGGAGGAGGAGGAGTGCCAATGTGTAACAGTGTCAAATAGGAAGAAGAGATGGAGCATTAGTACCAATGCTCCTGAATCGTAACTTTAACCATTGAGGGAATTAAGGTAAACTGACCTTGAATCATGGTCTGAAGATACACTTTCTGTCAAAAACTAAAGTTAGAAATTGACCCAGAACTAGGACTAGATTCCCATGTCCCCAAAATCCTAATTGCAATGATTAAATCAAAATAAATAAAGTGAAACAACCTTTCTTTCCAACAACAAAGTAATTAATATCAATGTAGAAGTAACAATAATAGCATAAGGTAGAACAGAAACATAGCGCTAGCAGTCCTGTAGCATAATCTTTGATTCTGACAACAATTTCTCAATGGAGCAAATCACGGGTACTTCCTGATTGAACTTCAGCATGTAAACAGGAAGCAGGAGTTCGGAGTCATTATCTGGTTTGCTGAGTGGGGGACGAGGGAGGCCCTTGTATGCTTGCTTGTGGGTAGAGTAACAATAGTCTAGGACCTTTATCGTGCCTAGTGGCGATGGAGACGT
Organism: Oncorhynchus masou masou; assembly: GCF_036934945.1. Lineage (NCBI taxonomy): Eukaryota > Metazoa > Chordata > Actinopteri > Salmoniformes > Salmonidae > Oncorhynchus > Oncorhynchus masou. The sequence goes on along the minus strand of NC_088223.1, from coordinate 5,343,059 downwards.
GTGAATGCAAGTTGGCTATCGTGTTTTAATGACATATAATTAAATTAGCAGGCAAGAGGAAAATATCTGGGTGCAAGTTGTCCTGCTTGTTCATAGCCTCATGCAGTTCGTTAATTAATCGCCATCTTGTTATTTTTCTTGTCCGGTTGAATGTATACAACAGTCACGATAACAGCTGAAAACTCCCTCGGGAGTTTGACCATTGGGTATTCCAAGACGGGTGAATAATGGGTGGAGACTACCACTGCGCTAGAGTCAGTACATCATTTGTTGCTGATAAACAGGAAAACCCCTCCCCCTCTATATTTCCCTGACTCCACTGTCCTATCCATTCAGTAAATGGATAATCGATCAAGTCGGATAACCATGGGGGGAGGGGGGAATCTTGTCCGAAAGCCATGTTTCAGATAGCAGAGAATTTTGTAGTAACGAGAGTCCGGTTGGGAGCAAATCTGCAATCAGAGGTCATCCATCTTGTGTATGAAGTGACCAATAGAATGGAGGGATGAGGTGGCCGGATCCCTTCATCTCCTGCGTCTAGAACACTGGCGTTTTCTTCTTGGATTCTCCCAAAATTTGGTCGGAATTGCAGAAAGAGCTCAGGGCAGATGAGTCGAAGTCTAAGCCAGAATTAGTAAGTAACTGCCGATCTGATGTTCCAAGGTTATGGTCGGTTGTAAGAAATGATTTCTTAAAATTAAGTTCAAATAAATGCCAAAGAATCACAAAAAAAAAACAAAGTTGGGTCGGATCAGCGGTGGCCATACAGTAAGACACCATCTATTTAAATCAGTTAAATAAACAACCTCTTCGATAGCAATCACAAATCCAGGCACGTTCAAAATCAATATTATCCAATTACCATTTTATAATAGCCGGGGAACCAATCTATTTACACTCTGTTGAATAAATGTAGAATATGTTGCCAACACCTCGCCCACATCCCAAATGGTAGCCTATTCCCTATGCAGTGCACAACTTATAACCAGGGCTCTGTGGGTAATGCACTACTTTTGTCCAGGGACTTTATGGGTAGTGCACTACATTTGATGAGGGACTTATGGGTAGTGGACTAGTTTTGACCAGGGCCTTGTGGGTAGTGTATTACTTATGACCAGGGAATTATGGGTAGTGCACTACTTTAGACGAGGGCCCTGTGGGTAGTGCACTCCTTTAGACGAGGGCCCTGTGGGTAGTGCACTCCTTTAGACGAGGGCCCTGTGGGTAGTGCACTACTTTAGACGAGGGCCCTGTGGGTAGTGCACTCCTTTAGACGAGGGCCCTGTTGGTAGTGCACTACTTTAGACGAGGGCCCTGTGGGTAGTGCACTCCTTTAGACGAGGGCACTGTGGGTAGTGCACTCCTTTAGACGAGGGCCCTGTGGGTAGTGCACTCCTTTAGACGAGGGCCCTGTGGGTAGTGCACTCCTTTAGACGAGGGCCCTGTGGGTAGTGCACTCCTTTAGACGAGGGCCCTGTGGGTAGTGCACTACTTTAGACGAGGGCACTGTGGGTAGTGCACTCCTTTAGACGAGGGCCCTGTGGGTAGTGCACTCCTTTAGACGAGGGCCCTGTGGGTAGTGCACTCCTTTAGACGAGGGCACTGTGGGTAGTGCACTCCTTTAGACGAGGGCCCTGTGGGTAGTGCACTCCTTTAGACGAGGGCCCTGTGGGTAGTGCACTACTTTAGACGAGGGCCCTGTGGGTAGTGCACTACTTTAGACGAGGGCCCTGTGGGTAGTGCACTCCTTTAGACGAGGGCCCTGTGGGTAGTGCACTACTTTAGACGAGGGCCCTGTGGGTAGTGCACTCCTTTTGGTCCTGAGGTTGCCCTATAGGGAACATGGTGCCATCAACATTACATGGAACATGGTGCCTTCAACATTACATGGAACATGGTGCCATCAACATTACATGGAACATGGTGCCTTCAACATTACATGGAACATGGTGCCTTCAACATTACATGGAACATGGTGCCATCAACATTACATGGAACATGGTGCCATCAACATTACATGGAACATGGTGCCATCAACATTACATGGAACATGGTGCCTTCAACATTACATGGAACATGGTGCCATCAACATTACATGGAACATGGTGCCTTCAACATTACATGGAACATGGTGCCTTCAACATTACATGGAACATGGTGCCATCAACATTACATGGAACATGGTGCCATCAACATTACATGGAACATGGTGCCATCAACATTACATGGAACATGGTGCCATCAACATTACATGGAACATGGTGCCATCAACATTACATGGAACATGGTGCCATCAACATTACATGGAACATGGTGCCATCAACATTACATGGAACATGGTGCCTTCAACATTACATGGAACATGGTGCCATCAACATTACATGGAACATGGTGCCTTCAACATTACATGGAACATGGTGCCATCAACATTACATGGAACATGGTGCCTTAAACATTACATGGAACATGGTGCCTTCAACATTACATGGAACATGGTGCCTTCAACATTACATGGAACATGGTGCCTTCAACATTACATGGAACATGGTGCCTTCAACATTACATGGAACATGGTGCCATCAACATTACATGGAACATGGTGCCATCAACATTACATGGAACATGGTGCCTTCAACATTACATGGAACATGGTGCCTTCAACATTACATGGAACATGGTGCCATCAACATTACATGGAACATGGTGCCATCAACATTACATGGAACATGGTGCCTTCAACATTACATGGAACATGGTGCCTTCAACATTACATGGAACATGGTGCCTTCAACATTACATGGAACATGGTGCCTTCAACATTACATGGAACATGGTGCCATCAACATTACATGGAACATGGTGCCATCAACATTACATGGAACATGGTGCCTTCAACATTACATGGAACATGGTGCCTTCAACATTACATGGAACATGGTGCCATCAACATTACATGGAACATGGTGCCATCAACATTACATGGAACATGGTGCCTTCAACATTACATGGAACATGGTGCCATCAACATTACATGGAACATGGTGCCATCAACATTACATGGAACATGGTGCCATCAACATTACATGGAACATGGTGCCTTCAACATTACATGGAACATGGTGCCTTCAACATTACATGGAACATGGTGCCTTCAACATTACATGGAACATGGTGCCTTCAACATTACTGTGCGCGTGACACACTAAGGACTGGGGCTCCTGACATAATTAAAATCAATAGGATTTAAACCCCTCCATCTCACTGCATTTCATGTTCTACCTCATGCCCATCATATTAATTTAAACCCCTTGTCACGGTTTTCTGTAGGTGAAAGAGAGTCGGACCAAAATGCGGCGTGTCTATTACGATCCATGTTTAATAAAGCATGAATCAATATGAAAAACAATAAACGACACAGCCTAATACTGGCGCAAACTAGCACACGACAGACAAAAGGACAATCAATCACCCACACAACCCAACACCAAACAGGCTACCTAAATATGGTTTCCAATCAGAGACAATGACTAACACCTGCCTCTGATTGAGAACCATGTCAGGCCAAACACAGAAACAGACAAACTAGACACACAACATAGAATGCCCACTCAGATCACACCCTGACCAAACAAAACATAGAAACATACAAAGCAAACTATGGTCAGGGTGTGACACGACATAATGGCCCTACATCACGCCCCTACATCACGCCCCTACATCACTATGGTCAGGGTGTGACACCCCTAATCTCACTGCATTTCATGTTCGACCTCATACTCATCATATTCATTTGATATGCAGAGGATAGACAGAGGCTCTGGACACAGAGTTTTAAGAAGTCCGTTTACCAACTCTGTACCTGTGATTCACACCTACACCCAGGAGGATGTTTGGACAAGTGGAGTTTTATTTACACCTCTAAAAAGTGCTCTATGAACGCAATCTCTAGATTTTTTTGTGAGGTAGACTCTCATCAAGACACGTTAAATGTCACTTTCTTTCACTTTCCTGAACTATACTCTATATAAACGCAACATGCAACAATTTTTTTTCTTTATGAAATACAGTTCGTATGAGGAAATCAGTGAATTGAAATGAATTCATGAATCTATGGATTTCACATGACTGGGCAGGGGCACAGCCATGGGTGGGTCTGGGAGGGCATAGGCCCACCCACTGGGAATCTAGGCACAGCCAATCAGAATGAGTTTTTCCCCACCAAAGGGCTTTATTACAGACAGAAATGCTCCTCAGTTTCACCAGCTGTCCGGGTGGCTGGGGTCACACCATCCCGCAGGTGAAGAAGCTGTGGAGGTCCTGGGCTGACGTGTTACACATGGCATGTGGTTGGGAGGTCGGTTGGACGTACTGTCAAATTCTCTAAAACAACGTTGGAGGCGACTTACGGTAGAGAAAGAAACAATAATTTCTCGAGCAAAAGCTCTGGTGGACATTCCTGCAGTCACCATGCCAATTGCACACTCCCTCAAAACTCCCTCAAAACTCCCTCAAGACATCTGTAGCATTGTGTTGTGTGACAAAACTGCACAATTTAGAGCGGTCTTTTATTGTCCCCAGCACAAGTTGCACCTGTGTAATGATCATGCTGTTTAATCAGCTCCTTGATATGCTACACCTGTCAGGTAGATGGATTATCTTGGAAAAGGAGAAATGCTCACTAACAGGGATGTAAACACATTTGTGCACAACATTTGATAGAAATAATACATATTTAATTTCAGTTCCTGAAACATGGGACCAACACTTTACATGTGGTGTTTATATTTCCGTTCATTATATATTCGTTAGTAACGGCTGGTTATCTAATACTTGTCACATATCTCCACATTAATGGACAGATGTGGTGTTGGAATCTACAGGCCAGTCTACAGTATTTAACAGGTATCCATGCAATGTGGAGTAGAGAGGCCTGGCCCTGCTGGCCCCAGTCTGTCAGTCTCCTCTGGGGGTAATCTCCAACCCTGTGTGTCTGACCTCAGCAGCCCAAGGAGAGCAATGTGCCCATTGTTTTCCACACAAAAACTGTCACATCCTGATCTGTTTCAACTGTCCACGTTATTGTCTCCACCCCCTTCAGGTGTCGCTTGTTTTCCCCAGTGTATTTATCCCTGTGTTTCCTGTCTCTCTGTCCCAGTGTATTTATCCCTGTGTTTCCTGTCTCTCTGTCCCAGTGTATTTATCCCTGTGTTTCCTGTCTCTCTGTACCAGTGTATTTATCCCTGTGTTTCCTGTCTCTCTGTCCCAGTGTATTTATCCCTGTGTTTCCTGTCTCTCTGTCCCAGTGTATTTATCCCTGTGTTTCCTGTCTCTCTGTCCCAGTGTATTTATCCCTGTGTTTCCTGTCTCTATGTACCAGTGTATTTATCCCTGTGTTTCCTGTCTCTCTGTACCAGTGTATTTATCCCTGTGTTTCCTGTCTCTCTGTCCCAGTGTATTTATCCCTGTGTTTCCTGTCTCTCTGTCCCAGTGTATTTATCCCTGTGTTTCCTGTCTCTCTGTACCAGTGTATTTATCCAGTGTTTCCTGTCTCTATGTCCCAGTGTATTTATCCCTGTGTTTCCTGTCTCTCTGTCCCAGTGTATTTATCCCTGTGTTTCCTGTCTCTCTGTACCAGTGTATTTATCCCTGTGTTTCCTGTCTCTCTGTGCCAGTGTATGTATCCCTGTGTTTCCTGTCTCTCTGTCCCAGTGTATTTATCCCTGTGTTTCCTGTCTCTCTGTGCCAGTGTATGTATCCCTGTGTTTCCTGTCTCTCTGTCCCAGTGTATTTATCCCTGTGTTTCCTGTCTCTCTGTCCCAGTGTATTTATCCCTGTGTTTCCTGTCTCTATGTACCAGTGTATTTATCCCTGTGTTTCCTGTCTCTCTGTCCCAGTGTATTTATCCCTGTGTTTCCTGTCTCTCTGTTCCAGTGTATTTATCGCTGTGTTTCCTGTCTCTCTGTACCAGTGTATTTATCCCTGTGTTTCCTGTCTCTCTGTTCCAGTGTATTTATCCTTGTGTTTCCTGTCTCTCTGTACCAGTGTATTTATCCCTGTGTTTCCTGTCTCTCTGTACCAGTGTATTTATCCCTGTGTTTCCTGTCTCTCTGTCCCAGTGTATTTATCCCTGTGTTTCCTGTCTCTCTGTCCCAGTGTATTTATCCCTGTGTTTCCTGTCTCTCTGTACCAGTGTATTTATCCCTGTGTTTCCTGCCTCTCTGTACCAGTGTATTTATCCCTGTGTTTCCTGTCTCTCTGTGCCAGTGTATTTATCCCTGTGTTTCCTGTCTCTCTGTGCCAGTGTATTTATCCCTGTGTTTCCTGTCTCTCTGTCCCAGTGTATTTATCCAGTGTTTCCTGTCTCTCTGTTCCAGTGTATTTATCGCTGTGTTTCCTGTCTCTCTGTCCCAGTGTATTTATCCTTGTGTTTCCTGTCTCTCTGTACCAGTGTATTTTCCCTGTGTTTCCTGTCTCTCTGTACCCGTGTATTTATCCCTGTGTTTCCTGTCTCTCTGTATCCATGTATTTATCCCTGTGTTTCCTGTCTCTCTGTACCAGTGTATTTATCCCTGTGTTTCCTGTCTCTATGTACCAGTGTATTTATCCCTGTGTTTCCTGTCTCTCTGTTCCAGTGTATTTATCGCTGTGTTTCCTGTCTCTCTGTACCAGTGTATTTATCCAGTGTTTCCTGTCTCTCTGTCCCAGTGTATTTATCCCTGTGTTTCCTGTCTCTCTGTTCCAGTGTATTTATCCTTGTGTTTCCTGTCTCTCTGTACCAGTGTATTTATCCCTTTGTTTCCTGTCTCCCTGTGTATTTATCCCTGTGTTTCCTGTCTCTCTGTCCCAGTGTATTTATCCCTGTGTTTCCTGTCTCTCTGTACCAGTGTATTTATCCCTGTGTTTCCTGTCTCTCTGTCCCAGTGTATTTATCCCTGTGTTTCCTGTCTCTCTGTACCAGTGTATTTATCCCTGTGTTTCTGTCTCTCTGTACCAATGCATTTATCCCTTTGTTTCCTGTCTCCCTGTGTATTTATCCCTGTGTTTCCTGTCTCTCTGTACCCGTGTATTTATCCCTGTGTTTCCTGTCTCTCTGTACCAGTGTATTTACGCCTGCCTTGACCACGAGCCTGTTCTGTACCTCCTGGACTCTGATCTGATTTTTACCTTTTGCCTGTCCACGACCATTCTCTTACCGACCTCTTTTGGATTTTCACATTTCTTAGACTCCAAACATCTGCATCTAGGTCTCGCCTTGTGTCTTGATACAGACACATATCAGAGTAGAATTAGTTCAATGAGAGCAGTCTGATCTGAAGAAGACATTTTTGACCTTCAAAAACAAATCCTTTTTTTGTTGTACAAAATGTCCTCGAAATGATGGGAAGATAAAAAAGTGTCTTTCTTTAAAATGAAAGGTACAGTCAGTGACTTGACATTGTTTAGTTACATGGATTCTCCCCATGACCCTAATACATCTATGTGTATTTCTTTACCACAGTTCTCTATGGAGGCCCAAGTTCTGCCCCTATTGGCCTTCTATAGCCCCGTTTGAACATTGTGCTAATAATTGGTCCATTGTCCTGATCTTGTCTACATTCTGAACTACCTCATTATGGTATGCTTCAAACTCATACTACCATAGGGCTCTGGTCAAAAGTAGTGCACTACATAGGGATTAGGGTACCATAGGGCTCGGGTCTAAAGTAATGCACTACATAGGGAATATGGTACCACAGGGTTCTGGTCTAAAGTAGTGCACTATATATAGGGAATAGGGTACCATAGGGCTCTGGTCTAAAGTAATGCACTACATAGGGATTAGGGTACCATAGGGCTATGGTATAAAGTAATGAACTACATAGGGAATATGGTACCACGGGGTTCTGGTCTAAAGTAGTGCACTATATATAGGGAATAGGGTACCATAGGGCTCTGGTCTAAAGTAATGCACTACATAGGGATTAGGGTACCATAGGGCTCTGGTCTAAAGGAATGCACTACATAGTGATTAGGGTACCATAGGGCTCTGGTCTAAAGTAATGCACTACATAGGGAATATGGTACCACAGGGTTCTGGTCTAAAGTAGTACACTATGTTTAGGGAATATGGTACCACAGGGTTCTGGTCTAAAGTAGTGTTCTACATAGGGAATAGGATGCCATGTGGGATTCAGACGGGCTATCTTAATTAAGTCATCATCATTAAGGGCTTTGTACTCATACTGGAAATCATGTTATTAAATCGTCATGGTTCTTTTGAGCCATGTTGCCTTTAGCCAATCATCTTGTAGAAGAGGGCAAGATGTATCTCAGAGTAGCCAATTATCTTGTAGAAGAGGGCAAGATGGATATTTGAGAAAGGCTGAGATTACAGACACATTACCCAGCTAGCACATTTGGATCCGTGGAAGTTGTGGGAATGTATGTTTTTTGGTTTCACAAAGCCATGTTTCCTGACCGTCCAAGCACAGATAGGATGCATGGAAATACATTTTCCTAATAAGCATTTAGTAATGCATTTTGACACGAGACCAGTGAGATTCGAACCTATAATGTTGTGTTCCCTATTCATGAAAGTAGTCCACTGCACCACCAGGATAGAGCTAACATACCATGAACATAGTCTACCACCAGGATAGAGCTAACATACCATGAACATAGTCCACCACCAGGATAGAGCTAACATACCATGAACATAGTCCACCACCAGGATAGAGCTAACATACCATGAACATAGTCCACCACCAGGATAGAGCTAACACACCATGAACATAGTCCACCACCAGGATAGAGCTAACATACCATGAAAATAGTCCACCACCAGGATAGAGCTAACATAACATGAAAATAGTCCACCACCAGGATAGAGCTAACATACCATGAAAATAGTCCACCACCAGGATACAGCTAACATACCATGAAAATAGTCCACCACCAGGATAGAGCTAACATACCATGAACATAGTCCACCACCAGGATAGAGCTAACATACCATGAAAATAGTCCACCACCAGGATAGAGCTAACATTCCATGAACATAGTCCACCACCAGGATAGAGCTAACATAATATGAACATAGTCCACCACCAGGATAGAGCTAACATACCATGAACATAGTCCACCACCAGGATAGAGCTAACATACCATGAAAATAGTCTACTGCACCACCAGGATAGAGCTAACATACCATGAACATAGTCCACCACCAGGATAGAGCTAACATACCATGAAAATAGTCCACCACCAGGATAGAGCTAACATAACATGAACATAGTCCACCACCAGGATAGAGCTAACATACCATGAAAATAGTCCACCACCAGGATAGAGCTAACATACCATGAAAATAGTCTACTGCACCACCAGGATAGAGCTAAAATACCATGAAAATAGTCCACCACCAGGATAGAGTTAACATACCACGAAAGTAGTCCACCACCAGGATAGAGCTAACATACCATGAAAATAGTCCACCACCAGGATAGAGCTAACATACCATGAAAATAGTCTACCACCAGGATAGAGGTAACATACCATGAAAATAGACTACCACCAGGATAGAGCTAACATACCATGAAAATATTCCACTACAAGGATAGAGCTAACATACCATGAAAATAGTCTACCACCAGGATAGAGCTAACATACCATGAAAATAGACTACCACCAGGATAGAGCTAACATACCATGAAAATAGTCCACCACCAGGATAGAGCTAACATACAATGAAAATGGTCCACTGCACCACGAGGTTAGAGCTAAAATACCATGAACATAGTCTACTGCACCACCAGGATAGAGCTAACATACCATGAAAATATTCCACCACCAGGATAGAGCTAACATACCATGAAAATAGTCTACCACCAGGAAAGAGCTAACAAACCATGAAAATAGTCCACCACCAGGATAGAGCTAACATACCATGAAAATAGTCTACTGCACCACCAGGATAGAGCTAACATACCATGAAAATAGTCCACCACCAGGATAGAGTTAACATACCACGAAAGTAGTCCACCACCAGGATAGAGCTAACATACCATGAAAATAGTCCACCACCAGGATAGAGCTAACATACCATGAAAATAGTCTACCACCAGGATAGAGGTAACATACCATGAAAATAGACTACCACCAGGATAGAGCTAACATACCATGAAAATATTCCACTACAAGGATAGAGCTAACATACCATGAAAATAGTCTACCACCAGGATAGAGCTAACATACCATGAAAATAGACTACCACCAGGATAGAGCTAACATACCATGAAAATAGTCCACCACCAGGATAGAGCTAACATACAATGAAAATGGTCCACTGCACCACGAGGTTAGAGCTAAAATACCATGAACATAGTCTACTGCACCACCAGGATAGAGCTAACATACCATGAAAATATTCCACCACCAGGATAGAGCTAACATACCATGAAAATAGTCTACCACCAGGAAAGAGCTAACATACCATGAAAATAGTCCACCACCAGGATAGAGCTAACATACCATGAAAATAGTCTACTGCACCACCAGGATAGAGCTAACATACCATGAAAGTAGTCTACCACCAGGATAGAGCTAACATACAATGAAAGTAGTCCACAACCAGGATAGAGCTAACATACCATGCAAATAGTCCACTGCACAACCAGGATAGAACTAACATACCATGAAAATATTCTACTGCACCACCAGTATAGAACTAACATACCATGAAAGTAGACCACCACCAGGATAGAGCTAACATACCATGAACATAGTCCACCACCAGGATAGAGCTAACACACCATGAAAATAGTCTACTGCACCACGAGGATAGAGCTAACATACCATGAAAATAGTCCACTGCACCACGAGGATAGAGCTAACATACCATGAAAATAGTCTACTGCACCACCAGGATAGAGCTAACATACCATGAAAATAGTCTACTGCACCACCAGGATAGAGCTAACATACCATGAAAATAGTCCACTGCACCACGAGGATAGAGCTAACATACCATGAACATAGTCCACTGCACCACGAGGATAGAGCTAACATACCTTGAAAATAGTCTACTGCACCACCAGGATAGAGCTAACATACCACGAACATAGTCCACCACCAGGATAGAGCTAACATACCATGAAAATAGTCCACTGCACCACCAGGATAGAGCTAACATACCATGAAAGTAGTCTACCACCAGGATAGAGCTAACATACCATGAAAGTAGTCCACCACCAGGATAGAGCTAACATACCATGAAAATAGTCCACTGCACCACCAGGATAGAGCTAACATACCATGAACATAGTCCACCACCAGGATAGAGCTAACATACCATGAAAATAGTCCACCACCAGGATAGAGCTAACATACCATGAAAGTAGTCTACCACCAGGATAGAGCTAACATACCATGAACGTAGTCCACTACCAGGATAGAGCTAACATACCATGAAAATAGTCCACCACCAGGATAGAGCTAACATACCATGAAAGTAGTCTACCACCAGGATAGAGCTAACATACCATGAACGTAGTCCACTACCAGGATAGAGCTAACATACCATGAAAATAGTCCACCACCAGGATAGAGCTAACATACCATGAAAATAGTCCACTGCACCACCAGGATAGAACTAACATACCATGAAAATAGTCCACCACCAGGATAGAGCTAACATACCATGAAAATAGTCTACTGCACCACCAGGATAGAGCTAACATACCATAAAAATAGTCCACCACCAGGATAGAGCTAACATACCATGAACATAGTCCACCACCCGGATAGTAGTCCAACATGAACATAGTCCACCACCAGTATAGAACTAACATACCATGAACATAGTCTACCACCAGGATAGAGCTAACATACCATGAAAATAGTCCACTGCACCACCAGCATAGAGCTAACATACCATGAAAGTAGTCTACCACCAGGATAGAGCTAACATACCATGGAAGTAGACCACCACCAGGATAGAGCTAACATACCATGTAAATAGTCCACTGCACCACCAGGATAGAACTAACATACCATGAAAATAGTCTACTGCACCACCAGGATAGAACTAACATACCATGAAAATAGTCCACCACCAGGATAGAGCTAACATACCATGAAAATAGTCTACTGCACCACCAGGATTGAGCTAACATACCATAAAAGTAGACCACCACCAGGATAGAGCTAACATACCATGAACATAGTCCACCACCAGGATAGAACTAATATACCATGAAACTAGTCTACTGCACCACCAGGATAGAACTAACATACCATGAAAGTAGACCACCACCAGGATAGAGCTAACATACCATGAACATAGTCCACCACCAGGATAGAACTAATATACCATGAAACTAGTCTACTGCACCACCAGGATAGAACTAACATACCATGAAAATAGTCCACCACCAGGATAGAGCTAACATACCATAAATATAGTCCACCACCAGGATAGAGCTAACATACCATGAACATAGTCCACCACCAGGATAGAGCTAACATACCATGAACATAGTCCACCACCAGGATAGAGCTAACATACCATGAACATAGTCCACCACCAGGATAGAGCTAACATACCATGAAAGTAGTCCACCACCAGGATAGAGCTAACATACCATGAAAGTAGTCTACCACCAGGATAGAGCTAACATACCATGAAAGTAGTCCACCACCAGGATAGAGCTAACATACCATGAAAATAGTCCACGACCAGGATAGAGCTAACATACCATGAAAATAGTCCACTGCACCACCAGGATAGAGCTAACATACCATGAACATAGTCCACCACCAGGATAGAGCTAACATACCACGAACATAGTCCACCACCAGGATAGAGCTAACATACCATGAAAATAGTCCACCACCAGGATAGAGCTAACATACCATGAAAATAGTCCACCACCAGGATAGAGCTAACATACCATGAAAATAGTCCACCACCAGGATAGAGCTAACATACCATGAAAATAGTCCACGACCAGGATAGAGCTAACATACCATGAAAATAGTCCACTGCACCACCAGGATAGAACTAACATACCATGAATATAGTCCACTGCACCACCAGGATTGAGCTAACATACCATGAAAGTAGTCCACCACCAGGATAGAGCTAACATACAATGAAAATAGTCTACTGCACCACCAGGATAGAGCTAACATACCATGAAAGTAGACCACCACCAGGATAAAGCTAACATACCATGAAAATAGTCCACCACCAGGATAGAGCTATCATACCATGAAAGTAGTCCACCACCAGGATAGAGCTAACATACCATGAACATAGTCCACCACCAGGATAGAGCTAACATACCATGAACATAGTCCACCACCAGGATAGAGCTAACATACCATGAACATAGTCCACCACCAGGATAGAGCTAACATACCATGAAAGTAGTCCACCACCAGGATAGAGCTAACATACCATGAACATAGTCCACCACCAGGATAGAACTAACATACCATGAAACTAGTCTACTGCACCACCAGGATAGAACTAACATACCATGAAAATAGTCCACCACCAGGATAGAGCTAACATACCATGAACATAGTCCACCACCAGGATAGAGCTAACATACCATGAACATAGTCCACCACCAGGATAGAGCTATCATACCATGAAAGTAGTCCACCACCAGGATAGAGCTAACATACCATGAAAATAGTCCACTGCACCACCAGGATAGAGCTAACATACCATGAAAATATTCTACTGCACCACCAGTATAGAACTAACATACCATGAAAGTAGACCACCACCAGGATAGAGCTATCATACCATGAAAGTAGTCCACCACCAGGATAGAGCTAACATACCATGAAAATAGTCCACTGCACCACCAGGATAGAGCTAACATACCATGAACATAGTCCACCACCAGGATAGAGCTAACATACCATGAAAATATTCTACTGCACCACCAGTATAGAACTAACATACCATGAAAGTAGACCACCACCAGGATAGAGCTAACATACCATGAAAATAGTCTACTGCACCACGAGGATAGAGCTGACATACCATGAAAATAGTCCACTGCACCACCAGGATAGAGCTAACATACCATGAACATAGTCCACCACCAGGATAGAGCTAACATACCATGAAAATTGTCTACTGCACCACCAGGATAGAGCTAACATACCATGAAAGTAGTCTACCACCAGGATAGAGCTAACATACCATGAAAGTAGTCCACCACCAGGATAGAGCTAACATACCATGAACATAGTCCACCACCAGGATAGAGCTAACATACCATGAAAATAGTCCACCACCAGGATAGAGCTAACATACCATGAACATAGTCCACCACCAGGATAGAACTAACATACCATGAAACTAGTCTACTGCACCACCAGGATAGAACTAACATACCTTGAAAATAGTCCACCACCAGGATAGAGCTAACATACCATGAAAGTAGTCCACCACCAGGATAGAGCTAACATACCATGAAAATAGTCTACTGCACCACCAGGATATAGCTAACATACCATGAAAATATTCCACCACCAGGATAGAGCTAACATACCATGAAAGTAGACCACCACCAGGATAGAGCTAACATACCATGAAAATAGTCCACCACCAGGATAGAGCAAACATACCATGAAAGTAGTCCACCACCAGGATAGAGCTAACATACCTTGTTTCTTTATGCATTAAAATATGTTCATTTTAGTCTTTTCAAACAGACCCACCCCATTTCAAAGGAGACAAAAACTCATTAACCCTTGTGTGGTGGTCAGGTCGGTGGGACCCATTGTCCTTGGCTCATTGGCTTTGGCTCATTTTCTTTGAAAAATACTGTGCACCCCCCTACACATTTATATTGCATATGTGGTGTTCGGGTCCACTGGACCCGAGGGTAATAAAGTGTAGAAAAGTGTGTGTGTGTGTAGGTGAAAACATGTAAAAATTCAACAAAAAGGCTTGCTGTGTGCCTTCACTCTGTCTTCCTCCTCCCTGGGCCTGCTGTTTTGACTTAGCACCATGAACCTGTTTGTCTCCCCTGTCTGTCTCCCGCTTTTCTCGCAGTCTTTACCCTTTTTTACATTACATTTAAGTCATTTAGCAGACGCTCTTATCCAGAGCGACTTACAAATTGGTGAATTCACCTTCTGACATCCAGTGGAACAGCCACTTACAATAGTGCATCTAAATCATTTAAGGGGGGGGGGGGTGAGAAGGATTACTTATCCTATCCTAGATATTCCTTGAAGAGGTGGGGTTTCAGGTGTCTCCGGAAGGTGGTGATTGACTCTGCTGTCCTGGCGTCGTAAGGGAGTTTGTTCCACCATTGGGGGGCCTTTGTAGTGTAGTGGAACTACACAATGTCTTGCGGGAACCTGCACAATGTTAATATCCACTTCGATAACCGGGACACCAGACCAGCTTGGCGGCAGAGAGACAAGCTGCTATCAGGTCAGTGCAGAGAGACAAGCTGCTATCAGGTCAGAGTGGTACAAGTGGGTGGACTAACTTCACCTGTTTACAACCCTGGTTCCAACATTACTGTTGATGAGCAGCAAGACAAAGGAGCTGATCGTGGATTTCAGGAAAGGCTGGCCGAACAGGCCCCGATTAACTTCGGCTGGGCTGTAGTGGAGTGGGTCGAGAGTTTTAAGTTCCTTGGTGTCCACGTCATCAATGAACTATCATGGTTCAAACATACCAAGACAGTCGTGAAGAGGGCACGACAAAACCTTTCCCCCTCAGGAGACAAAAAGATTTGGCATGAGTCCTCAGATCCTCAAAAGGTTCTATAGCTGCACCATCGAGAGCATCCTGACTGGTGTGGCAACTGCTTGGGATCTGACCGTAAGGCGCTACAGAGTGTAGTGTGTACAGCCCAGTACATCACTAGGGCTAAGCTTCCTGCCATCCAGGACCTATATAATAGGCGGTGTCAGAGGAAAGCCCATAAAATTGTCAGAGACTCCAGTGGTACTGAAAGGCGTCTTCCACTGGTCTCCCTCCCGGATACGCACCAGCTTGTAAGCGCTCCTGAGATCTAGTTTGGTGAAGAAGCGCGCCCAGTGCATTGACTCTATCGCTGTAGCTATGAGAGGTAGCGGGTAACTACACCTCACCATGATCTGATTCAGACCCGATAGACCCCCATCCTTCTTCTTCACAAAACAGAAACTGGAGGAGGCGGGTGAAGTGGAGGACCGAATGTACCCCTGACGCAAGGATTCAGAGACATGTGTCTCCATAGCCTCTGTCTCCGCCTGTGAGAGGGGACACACGTGACTCCTGGGAAGTGCAGCGTCTACCAGGAGGTCTATCGCACAATCGCTCCGTCGATGAGGTGTTGATTGAGTTGCCTTCTTTTTAGAGTAGGCTAGAGCCAAATAGGCATATTCAGGGGGAATGCGCATCCATCTTATTAAATTCATTCATATATTTTCCACGTGATAAAGGCCACACAGAGAACCAGAGATGAATAGACACCTGTGATAATCTGAAGTACCAAAAAGGCTACTAGATGTCTTATGATAGATTACGTACTATCCTTGAAAGATACCAAAAGTTGGGTAGTTTACTGGTAAATATTGAAAGTTTCCTGTGTTAAACCCTTCCTTTCCAACCGTACCATTAGGTGTATCAATTATAATGTTTTTGTAAACACACAGAGGCGCATATAATCGAGTATTCTGCTCTCTACATGGGGTTTAGCTACTAGCTGCTCTCTACATGGGGTTTAGCTACTAGATGCTCTTTCTATGGGGTTTAGCTACAAGCTGCTCTCTATATTGGGTTTAGCTACGTGTTGCTCTCTACATGGGGTTTAGCTACAAGCTGCTCTCTACATGGGGTTTAGCTTCAAGCTGCTCTCTGCATGGGGTTTTGCTACATGCTGCTCTCTATATTGGGTTTAGCTACAAGCTGTTCTCTATATCTTGGGTTTAGCTACAAGCTGCTCTCTTCATGAGGTTTAGCTACAAGCTGCTCTCTACATGGGGATTAGCTACAAGCTGCTCTCTACATGGGGTTTAGCTACAAGCTGCTCTCTACATGGGGTTTAGCTACAAGCTGCTCTCTACATGGGGTTTAGCTACAAGCTGCTCTCTACATGGGGATTAGCTACAAGCTGTTCTCTACATGGGGATTAGCTACAGGCTGCTCTCTACATGGGGTTTAGCTACAAGCTGCTCTCTACATGGGGTTTAGCTACAAGCTGCTCTCTACATGGGGTTTAGCTACAAGCTGCTCTCTACATGGGGATTAGCTACAAGCTGTTCTCTACATGGGGATTAGCTACAAGCTGTTCTCTACATGGGGATTAGCTACAAGCTGTTCTCTACATGGGGATTAGCTACAAACTGTTCTCTACATGGGGATTATCTACAAACTGTTCTCTACATGGGGATTATCTACAAGCTGTTCTCTACATGGGGATTAGCTACAAGCTGTTCTCTACATGGGAATTAGCTACAAGCAGTAGGAATACAGTGATTGTGTTTCTGTTTAAATTTTATACGTGGATTATTGTAAAAAGGGAAACACGGTGACAGCAACCGACACGGCTAGAACACAGACAGAATAACGCCATGGCCCCCACATCGACTGAGCTACAGACATGCACTGACACCACCCATCGTTATGATGAAAATAAATCTATAAAATAAAACAGACAGAATAACGCCATGGCCCACACTTCGACTGAGCTACAGACATGCACTGACCAGAATGAATTAAATTAAATAAAAATCTGAAATTGTGTTCTGACCTGGAGAGACGTCATCCATATTTATAAGAGCCTGTTTCATGAGACTATTATTTAGCATACGTGTGGGGCTGGGTGGAGACGTGAAGGATTCAGCCGAGACATCAGAGCGAAAGGTCAACAGCATGCAATACACCCCTTTTCTCTCATCCCCCTGTTCTCTCTCCTCCATCCCCCCCTACACACAGTCCCTCGCTCGCCCACAACCCAGGACAGAAGATACACTGAATAGCTTTGCCTGATATGAAATGTTATCAAATTAGCATCCAAATGGGTGTTATTGTTCAAGGGTAATTATAGTGATAACAATGGTGGTTATGATCAGAGTAGATAGTGTTTTCCATGTGAATATACACTGAACATTTGTTTTTTACACAACATGAAATGTCTCATGTTTCATGAGCTGAAATAAAAGATCCCCCCCCCCCCCGAACAAAATGTATTTTTTCAAATGTTTTGCACAAATTTGTAAGTGAGCATTTCTCCCTTTCCAAGATAATCCATCCACCTGACAGGTGTGAAATATTAAGAAGCTGATTAAACAGCATGATCATTACACAGGTGCACCTTGTGCTGGGGATAATAATAGGCCACTCTAAAATGTGCAGTTTTGTCACACAACTCAATGCTACAGATGTCTGTAGTTTTGAGGGAGTGTTCAATTGGCATGGCGACTGCAGGAATGTCCAACAGAGCTGTTCACAGAAAATTAAATGTTAATTTCTCTACCATAAGCCACCTCCAACATCATTTTAGATTGTTTGACAGTACGTCCAACCGACCTCACATGTAACTACACCAGCCCAGGACCTCCACATCCGGCTTCATCACCTGCGGGATCGTCTGAGACCAGCCACCCAGACAGCTGATGAAACTGAGGAGAATTTCTCTCTGCAATATTGTTTATTTATTTTACCTTTATTTAACCAGGCAAGTCAGTAAAGAACAAATTCTTATTTTCATTGACAGCCTAGGAACAATGAGTAAAACTCATTCCGATTGGCTGGACCTGGTTCCCCAGTGGGTGGGTGTTTACTGTGCGAAACTGATGAGATGATGCTGTCCTCAGAGCATCTATCTGATTGTTAGTAGTGTACTGAGACGAAGGCTTAATGATATTTCAATGAGGGGTCAAACAAAATGGAACAATCAGACAGCTGAAGGTATGAGGTTAGGATGCAACCCTCTCTACACATCGCCATATTATCCTCTAGTGTTACACAATTCCCACGGCTTTCCATAAATCCCTGTTGAAAAGATTATAGGACTTCTATTCCATTGAACAGGTTAAATGACCAAATGGAACAATCTGAACTCGGCAGAGGGAACGTTGCTGAACTCGGTCTTGTAACTGAAAGTTACTAACTCATTTACAATTGTTTACAGCGCAAATCATACATTAATAGCAAGTAAAGAGTGAGGCTGATAGTCAAGTTTTTCACATTAGTAGCCTACTAAGAAGTGATCCTATATGTCCATGTAATTAATAGACTGATGTTGAACGGTATATCCAAAACGCTGGTACATATTCGATACTATGACATGAAAAATGGTTCGGTACTATTATTTAAAAAAAAACTTTCGACACTTTTGTAAAATGATGAAGAGAGGATCAAGTCTGTCTATCAGAGCAGCCGATGTCCCCTTACAGCGTGAGAGCACCGTGATAATGTCCCCTAACAGCGTGAGAGCACTGTGATAATGTCCCCTTACAGCGTGAGAGCACCGTGACAATGTCCCCTTACAAGGTGAGAGCACCGTGATAATGTCCCCTTACAGTGTGAGAGCACTGTGATAATGTCCCCTATTAGCATGAGAACACTGTAATTATGTCCCCTTATAGCGTGAGAGCACCGTAATAATGTCCCCTTACAACGTGAGAGCACCATGCCTGTTCCACTTATTATTCTGACTCTAGTCTGTCCTGAGGAACCACTGGTAGTCTGGGAGTCTGGACTGTACCATGTTATCTCCTCTCTTATACTGACTCTAGTTTGTCCTGAGGAACCACTGGGAGTCTGGGAGTCTGGACTGTACCATGTTATCTCCTCTCTCATACTGACTCTAGTTTGTCCTGAGGAACCACTGGGAGTCTGGGAGTCTGTCCTGAGGAACCTCTGGGAGTCTGTCCTGAGGAACCACTGGGAGTCTGGACTGTACCATGTTATCTCCCCTCTCATACTGACTCTAGTCTGTCCTGAGGAACCACTGGGAGTCTGGACTGTACCATGTTATCTCCTCACTCATATTGACTCTAGTCTGTCCTGAGGAACCACTGGGAGTCTGGGAGTCTGTCCTGAGGAACCTCTGGGAGTCTGTCCTGAGGAACCACTGGGAGTCTGGACTGTACCATGTTATCTCCTCACTCATATTGACTCTAGTCTGTCCTGAGGAACCACTGGGAGTCTGGGAGTCTGTCCTGAGGAACCTCTGGGAGTCTGTCCTGAGGAACCACTGGGAGTCTGGACTGTACCATGTTATCTCCTCACTCATATTGACTCTAGTCTGTCCTGAGGAACCACTGGGAGTCTGGACTGTACCATGTTATCTCCTCTCTCATACTGACTCTAGCCTGTCCTGAGGAACCACTGGGAGTCTGGACTGTACCATGTTATCTCCTCTCTCATACTGCCTCTAGTCTGGACTGTACCATGTTATCTCCCCTCTCATACTGACTCTAGTCTGTCCTGAGGAACCACTGGGAGTCTGGACTGTACCATGTTATCTCCTCTCTCATACTGCCTCTAGTCTGGACTGTACCATGTTATCTCCCCTCTCATACTGACTCTAGTCTGGACTGTACCATGTTATCTCCTCTCTCATACTGACTCTAGTCTGTCCTGAGGAACCACTGGGAGTCTGGACTGTACCATGTTATCTCCTCTCTCATACTGACTCTAGTCTGGACTGTACCATGTTATCTCCCCTCTCATACTGACTATAGTCTGGACTGTACCATGTTATCTCCTCTCTCATACTGACTATAGCCTGTCCTGAGGAACAACTGGGAGTCTGGACTGTACCATGTTATCTCCTCTCTCATACTGACTCTAGTCTGGACTGTACCATGTTATCTCCCCTCTCATACTGACTATAGTCTGGACTGTACCATGTTATCTCCTCTCTCATACTGACTCTAGTCTGGACTGTACCATGTTATCTCCTCTCTCATACTGACTCTAGTCTGTCCTGAGGAACCACTGGGAGTCTGGACTGTACCATGTTATCTCCTCTCTCATACTGACTCTAGTCTGGACTGTACCATGTTATCTCCTCTCTTATACTGACTCTAGTCTGGACTGTACCATGTTATCTCCTCTCTCATACTGACTCTAGTCTGGACTGTACCATGTTATCTCCTCTCTCATACTGCCTCTAGTCTGTCCTGAGGAACCACTGGGAGTCTGGACTGTACCATGTTATCTCCTCTCTCATACTGACTCTAGTCTGGACTGTACCATGTTATCTCCTCTCTCATACTGACTCTAGTCTGGACTGTACCATGTTATCTCCTCTCTCATACTGACTCTAGTCTGGACTGTACCATGTTATCTCCTCTCTTATACTGACTCTAGTCTGGACTGTACCATGTTATCTCCTCTCTCATACTGACTCTAGTCTGGACTGTACCATGTTATCTCCTCTCTCATACTGACTCTAGTCTGGACTGTACCATGTTATCTCCTCTCTTATACTGACTCTAGTCTGGACTGTACCATGTTATCTCCTCTCTCATACTGACTCTAGTCTGGACTGTACCATGTTATCTCCTCTCTTATACTGACTCTAGTCTGGACTGTACCATGTTATCTCCCCTCTCATACTGACTCTAGTCTGGACTGTACCATGTTATCTCCTCTCTCATACTGCCTCTAGTTTGTCCTGAGGAACCACTGGGAGTCTGGACTGTACCATGTTATCTCCCCTCTCATACTGACTCTAGTCTGTCCTGAGGAACCTCTGGGAGTCTGGACTGTACCATGTTATCTCCTCACTCATATTGACTCTAGTCTGTCCTGAGGAACCACTGGGAGTCTGTCCTGAGGAACCACTGGGAGTCTGGACTGTACCATGTTATCTCCCCTCTCATACTGACTCTAGTCTGGACTGTACCATGTTATCTCCTCACTCATATTGACTCTAGTCTGTCCTGAGGAACCACTGGGAGTCTGTCCTGAGGAACCACTGGGAGTCTGGACTGTATCATGTTATCTCCCCTCTCATACTGACTCTAGCCTGTCCTGAGGAACCACTGGCCACTGGCCAATCAGATTGCTCAGATCACCATGTCTGCAAAGGTTCCTCGGGCCATTGGCTGTAAAAATAAACCTTGAACTCACAGCAATGTTGATAATGTGAGATTTCAAAAATTTTAAAGCCATAACTATAGAGACACGGAATGCATCGAATGTCTGCTGTTGTTATGATTAAGTTCATGTTTAAATTGTTATTCAGCACTGTCAACACTTCGTTCAACACTTTTATAAGCCATAAAGTCCATGTTCTCCCTACTTCCACTCACACTACAACCAGCACTGCAGCTGCAAAGATTGACTATAGCAAAGTGTTTTGATAAGCTTGCGTTGTTATTATTAGCAGCTTGTGTCTATTTTACTATAGAGGATTTTTTTCACTTTCCCTGTTCATAGGAGGAACAACATTAATTGGTGCATAAGGCAGAAATAATGCAGTGCGACTTGACTTTCACTATCATCCTTTTCTCAGCGGAGGGAGGGAGAGAGGAGGGAGAGTGGAGGGACAGTGAGAGGCAGCCAGTCGGGAGTGAAACAGTCTCAGCGTTGCTCCCTCTCCTTCCCTCACACAGACCATTCGATGCAGGACTTCAGTCCACTTTTTTTATTTTTTTATTTTTTTACAAATCATTATGCTCACTCAACTGTGCCTCACAAGTAATACAACAAATTATCTATTTACAGTTTGATCATATACCATTTTTTTTAAACATAATTTCAAATGGTCTGAGAACAACAACATACGCCAATTCAAGCATAGCCAATATGCAGTGATAATGCCTACTGCACAAACATCATTGCTATTGAACTGTTTTTAATTGGTTAATGTTAAATAGAATTAATACATTTTTCAGTAATTTTTTAAAACCAATCTGAGTGGTAGATCTTGGCTTTGTCACCTTCTGACCTTAGTTATTTTGTTATGTCTTTGTTTGAGTATGGTCAGGGCGAGTGGAGGGGAGTTGGGTGGGTTGTCTATGTTCTTTTTTCTATGATTTGGGATTCCTGTGTTTGGCCTGGTATGGTTCTCAATCGGAGGCAGCTGTCAATCGTTGTCCCTGATTGAGAACCGTACTTAGGTAGCCTGGTTTCACTTTTGAGTTGTGGGTGGTTATTTTCTGTTCTGCGTTTTGTTTCACCGTTTAGGACTGTTCGTTTTGTCGTTTTATTGTTTGCTCAGTATTTCTTATTAAAACAAGATGAGCACTTACCACGCTCCTCCTCTCTTTCTCCCCACGACGAACGTTCCAGGCTTGCATTTTGACTCAGAAAGTGATCTTTAATCCAAAAAGGTTGGTGACTACTGCTCTATGCAAATGTTGTTGAACAGTACAGTGAAATGCCCTTAATGGAAGGGGAAACAGTTTGTCATGTGTAGCCTCATGAAATCAACCAAAACAAGCTCAATAACTCAATAACACACTCCTGTGGATGATGCATTCACCTGTATAGGCTACATCCGGATTCATCCAGTTCATCAATAGAGATTTACCATTCAACTGAATGAATGCCATAATGTTGTTATGCAGTTCGATTGGTTAAAAACTGTCAAATTGATGATATGATTGTATAATTGGTTCATTAAAGGAAAACTTCACCACTAGACACTTTTTGAAGTGTTTTTCCCGTTCTGTGTACATAATTATGAGTGTTGAGAGGGATTTCAGACATAATTATGGACCATATTTGTACATTTTCAATGAATTATGTCATTGCTTGATTGAGTCTGCTGTCAGATCTAAAAATGCATGTTTTCTAGCAATTATTGTGGCTTTTATGTTTCGCAGATTGCACAATTACGTGAGCAGCTAGTAAATATGGTTCCCCTTGTTCAATAGAGCCATTGGACTTGTCTCAACTATGTTCCTATCTATCAGGGTATTGCAGGATATTTAGGTTGACTCATTTTCTCTGGCATTGTAAAGACTAGTAGCCTGACGGGAACGCTACTTTCTTGTCCAATTCCACACGCTTTTCGAAACGGAGGATGGTTCTAGTTTACAGGTTCACTGGAGCTATGTTACCGTGCACTGTCTGAGATGGCTAAATAATGGACGCTTCTGATGAATCCTCTTGCCAGGAAGAGCTTGACCACAAACATTTGGTGATGGGAGATGTTCATTTACACAGGGACATACTGTACATCCCTATTCACTGAGCCTGAATATACTGAAGAGGAGCGAGAACAAAGCATTTCAGTCACCGCCGTCACCCCTGATCAGACTGACTGCCTATACAGGTGCTTTCCAGCAAAGCAATGTCTGCGCTGTAACAAATTAGACCGTGGACACTTCTTACTTGAAGAGGTTCTCTGGATTGTGTGTGTGACAGACCATCAACGTTTCGATGGATGAAGGGGAGATGGAGACAAACTGGCAACGACCAGCTGGACCAGGAGGGTAAATGATAAATGAGTAAGGTGTTTTACTGTCGGTAGCTAGCTAGTAATATAAGCTCTCTTTTTGACATGAGGCAGTGTTGTTGGGTACAGTATGTAATGCCCAATAGAACTCCGGGCTGTATCGCGTCCGGCCGTGATTAGCAGTCCCGTAGGGTGGCGCTCAATTGGCCCAGCGTTTTCCGGATTAGGGTTTGGCCGGGGTAGGCTATCATTATAAATAAGACATTGTTCTTAACCTCTTACACTTATGGTGGCGCTATTTCATTTTTGGAAGAAAAACGTTCCCGTTTTAAACAAGATATTTTGTCACAAAAAGATGCTCGACTATGCATATAATTGCTACTGTTCGAAAGAAAACACTCTGACGTGTCCAGAAATACAAATATCTTCTCTGTGCGTGCCCTTTAACGTGAGCTTCAGGCAAAACCAAGATGACTTGGCATCCAGGAAATGACAAGGATTTTTGAGGCTCTGTCTTTCATGATCTCCTTATATGGCTGTGAACGCAAGAGGAATGAGTCTGCCCTTTCTGTCGTTTCCCCAAGGTGTCTGCAGCATTGTGACGTATTTGTAGGCAGATTGTTGGAAGATTGACCATAAGAGACCACATTTACCATGTGTCCGCCCGGTGTCCTGCGCCGAAATTGGTGCGCAAAAGTCACCTGCCAGTATTTTTCCATGGGGCACAGAGAGAGAAGCAAGCTTCCACAAACTGCATGTCAATGAAGAGATATGTGAAAAAACACCTTGAGGATTGATTCCAAACAACGTTTGCCATGTTTCGGTCGATATTATGTAGTTAATCCGGAAAAAGTTTCACGTTGTAGGTGACTGCATTTTCGGTTCGTTTCGGTAGCCAGGCGCAAACGGAACGATTTCTCCTACACACAGACGCTTTCAGGAAACACTGCGCATTTGGTATGTGGCTGGGAGTCTCCTCATTGAAAACATCAGAAGCTCTTCAAAGGTAAATGATTTTATTTATTTGGTTATCTGGCTTTTGTGAAAATGTTGCGTGCTACATGCTACACAAAATGCTATGCTAGCTTTGCATACTCTTACACAAATTAGTCAATTTCTATGGTTCAAAAGCATATTTTGAAAATCTGAGATGACAGTGTTGTTAAGAAAAGGCTAAGCTTGAGAGCAAACGCATTATTTTAATTTTATTTGCGATTTTCAGAAATCGTTAACGTTGCGTTATGCTAATGAGCCTGAGGCTTAGTCACAATCCCGGATCCGGGATGGGGAGTTTCAAGAGGTTAACTGACTTGCCTAGTTAATTTTTGTTTAAATAACTTTTATTTCATTCTTATTTATTTTATTTCATGATCGATTTGGCCATAATGGGGCTTGTACCTCTACAAGCCATGCTAGTGAAGTTGAGCTCGCTAGTTCTGTTTGCTATGCCCAAAATGTACCAGCTAACGCTAACTAGCAGGCATCAGTGCATTAAGATAAATATTTTGATGTTGAATGAGAATAAAGGAATGACTTGACTCATATTAGTCTTGGAGAAACTATACCTGTGTGTTGTAGCTAGCTAGCTAACCTGTGTCTGAGAGATGTCTCATATTAGTCTTGGAGAAACTATACCTGTGTGTTGTAGCTTACTAGCTGATGTGTTTCTGTGAGATGTCTCATATTCTACACCATTCTGCTACAGTAGGAACACAGACAGACACAACGATTGACCATTAATGTGGAACAGCATTTTGTTATTCTCTCACAGACAGTACCGCTTGGATACAAAAGAGTTGATGACTCTAGAGGGGAGATGTGAAAGGTCCCATGACAACAGTCTCCCCTTGCATTAAAGTGACTCTGAACACCTCACTGCACCACCCAAACTCATCACATGCCAGTATTCCCTTTGTAGAATTGCAGTATTTACTACAGTTGTTAGTATTATATTTGTCTTCAACTGTATATATGCAATACATTGCCAAGATTGTTCCTGTCTAAACTCACCTTGCGATCCAGAGAAGATAACCACTGTCTTGAATAAAAGCCATTTTGACTTATTTGCTTATATTGACAAATTAAGATATTGTTTATTAATACATTTTTTGCATACCAACATTGGAAAGTAGAAATTATACACCATTTGTTTTAGCAGTGAGACTCAAGTTAGTTATCCAAATATTTTTAATGAATTGATCAAGAAGTTCCAGTTGTAAGGTTCTGCTTTTCTTTTCTTAGTCAACCTTGTTATTTTTCTGTGTGTTCTGGGACGTAGCCCTGTTTCTGTGTGTTCTGGACGTAGCCCTGTTTCCGTGTGTTCTGGGACGTAGCCCTGTTTCTGTGTGTTCTGGGACGTAGCCCTGTTTCTGTGTGTTCTGGGACGTAGCCCTGTTTCTGTGTGTTCTGGGACGTAGCCCTGTTTCTGTGTGTTCTGGAAAGTAGCCCTGTTTCTGTGTGTTCTGGAAAGTAGCCCTGTTTCTGTGTGTTCTGGAAAGTAGCCCTGTTTCTGTGTGTTCTGGAAAGTAGCCCTGTTTCTGTGTGTTCTGGAAAGTAGCCCTGTTTCTGTGTGTTCTGGAAAGTAGCCCTGTCTTTAATTTTTCTTCATTGATTTCACCTGTGTTTATTTCTCACCTGGTCTCATCAGCTCCCTATTTAGTTCAGTTCGTTCTGTTTGTGTGGTTGTGAGGTATTGTTTGTTTTTGACTGCCTACCTGTGTTTGACTATTGTGGAATCGGGGTCATTGCCTGTGACCCTGATTCCTGCCTTCTGTGAATGCTTAATAGACATCTACCTCGCTCTGCATGTGAATCTACACCTTTTTCTCCCTGAGTATTCATTACAGATGTCTTTAAAGGTTTCAGATGAAGCTCAGTCAGTACACTGAGATTAAATATTTTATAAACTATTTTATCAAATTCCATTATATACATACATACAACAGCTAGCAATATCTATACATAAATGCAGTTTTGAATATACTGGGTAACCTATATTACATCAGCCTGACTGAATATGGATGTTGTATTGGTTGGATATTCCAGGCAGGTTGCAGAATGTTCTTAAACTGGTGAACCTTGTCCTGTGTTGGGCAATAGCAGTTGGTTTAGCAGGCTTAGGCACTGTGGTGATGTTGGCAGGGATGTGGAGGAGCTGTCACTTTGGCTACTTGTAGATCACTGTCTTGTCCTTTCTACGCTCCACTGCCAGATGGACAAGCCTCTCCCTTAAGTGATTCTGGGCTCGTACACTCCTTCACCCCCACCGATTTGACCTCGCAGATAATTTGTTTGTACTGCAGGTGTCCTGGAAAGACATGAAGACTGATCATCAGGATGTGTAAAACATGGAGACTGATCATGAGGATGTGTAAAACATGGAGACTGATCATGAGGATGTGTAAAACATGGAGACTGATCATCAGGATGTGTAAAACATGAAGACTGATCATCAGGATGTGTAAAACATGGAGACTGATCATCAGGATGTGTAAAACATGGAGACTGATCATCGGGATGTGTAAAACAAAACATGGAGACTGATCATCAGGATGTGTAAAACATGGAGACTGATCATCAGGATGTGTAAAACATGGAGACTGATCACCAGGATGTGTAAAACATGGAGACTGATCATCAGGATGTGTAAAACATGGAGACTGATCATCAGGATGTGTAAAACATGGAGACTGATCATCAGGATGTGTAAAACATGGAGACTGATCATGAGGATGTGTAAAACATGGAGACTGATCATCAGGATGTGTAAAACATGAAGACTGATCATCAGGATGTGTAAAACATGGAGACTGATCATCAGGATGTGTAAAACATGGAGACTGATCATCGGGATGTGTAAAACAAAACATGGAGACTGATCATCAGGATGTGTAAAACATGGAGACTGATCATCAGGATGTGTAACACATGGAGACTGATCATCAGGATGTGTAACACATGGAGACTGATCATCAGGATGTGTAAACATGGAGACTGATCATCAGGATGTGTAAAACATGAAGACTGATCATCAGGATGTGTAAAACATGGAGACTGATCATCGGGATGTGTAAAACATGGAGACTGATCATCGGGATGTGTAAAACATGGAGACTGATCATCAGGATGTGTAAAACATGGAGACTGATCACCAGGATGTGTAAAACATGGAGACTGATCATCGGGATGTGTAAAACATGGAGACTGATCATCAGGATGTGTAAAACATGGAGACTGATCATCAGGATGTGTAAAACATGGAGACTGATCATCAGGATGTGTAAAACATGGAGACTGATCATCAGGATGTGTAAAACATGGAGACTGATCATCAGGATGTGTAAAACATGGAGACTGATCATCAGGATGTGTAAAACATGGAGACTGATCATCGGGATGTGTAAAACATGGAGACTGATCATCAAGATGTGTAAAACATGGAGACTGATCATCAGGATGTGTAAAACACACAGACTGATATTGAGGATGTGTAAACATGAAGACTGATCATCAGGATGTGTAAAACATGGAGACTGATCATGAGGATGTGTAAAACATGAAGACTGATCATCAGGATGTGTAAAACATGGAGACTGATCCTCAGGATGTGGAAAACATGGAGACTGATCATCAGGATGTGTAAAACATGGAGACTGATCATCAGGATGTGTAAAACATGGAGACTGATCATCAGGATGTGTAAAACATGGAGACTGATCATCAGGATGTGTAAAACATGGAGACTGATCATCAGGATGTGTAAAACAAAACATGGAGACTGATCATCAGGATGTGTAAAACATGGAGACTGATCATCAGGATGTGTAACACATGGAGACTGATCATCAGGATGTGTAAAACATGGAGACTGATCATCAGGATGTGTAAAACATGGAGACTGATCATCAGGATGTGTAAAACATGAAGACTGATCTTGAGGATGTGTAAAACATGGAGACTGATCAACAGGATGTGTAAAACATGGAGACTGATCATCAGGATGTGTAAAACATGAAGACTGATCTTGAGGATGTGTAAAACATGGAGACTGATCAACAGGATGTGTAAAACATGGAGATTGATCATCAGGATGTGTAAAACATGGAGACTGATCATCAGGATGTGTAAAACATGGAGACTGATCATCAGGATGTGTAAAACATGGAGACTGATCATCAGGATGTGTAAAACATGGAGACTGATCATCAGGATGTGTAAAACATGGAGACTGATCATCAGGATGTGTAAAACATGGAGACTGATCATCAGGATGTGTAAAACACGGAGACTGATCTTGAGGATGTGTAAAACATGGAGACTGATCTTGAGGATGTGTAAAACATGGAGACTGATCAACAGGATGTGTAAAACATGGAGACTGATCATCAGGATGTGTAAAACATGAAGACTGATCTTGAGGATGTGTAAAACATGGAGACTGATCAACAGGATGTGTAAAACATGAAGACTGATCTTGAGGATGTGTAAAACATGGAGAATGATCATCAGGATGTGTAAAACACGGAGACTGATCATGGAGATAAACTATGTTCATCTGTAAACCATAAGGGGAACAGTAGACTGTTATGATTTATTAGACAGAGTCAATAATTGGTTAATGAGATGGGCTTTTATCGAAGATATGAACAGTTTGTGGGGGGCTTGGCTTGTAGAAAGACTAGTCGTTTTATTGTTGTGTATGAGCACCTACAGTTGTGCTGTTGAGTAGAAAAGCACTGCCAACAGTAGAGTGAATAGTCTAGAAGACTATACTAACAGCCCCTCTCCCCCATGCCAAAGAACTGTCTGCGAGGGTGTGAAAAGTTTGAAGAGCTCTTGGCTTGCGTATTGGTGATTTTGTTTTCTCAAGAGGTGATAATGCTTTCATAAATACCTTTTGGCTGTCCTTGCTTGTTTGCACACACATTTTCATTAGGCTCGGGATAGCGAGGTGCTCCTTCATGCCCAGGAGATTGCTGCCGCTTCATGCTGTACTTCAGGAGAGCACTGTGGCCTGCCTCCAGAGGGTCAGTACGTTTATACAAAACAGAGTAGACTATAGTCTGATGCAAAAAATATGTATGTTTGAATCTGGCCATTTTGTGAGAGATCAGTTGTCAAACGTTTGTCCATGGACAGTAATTTATTTATGCCACAGTCATCAACGCACAGGTCAGGGTACAGCCTCGCTACTGTATAGAGCCTTGCTACTGTATATAGCCTCTCTACTGTATATAGCCTCTCTACTGTATATAGCCTCTCTACTGTATATAGCCTCTCTACTGTATAGAGCCTTGCTACTGTATAGAGCCTCTCTACTGTATATAGCCTCTCTACTGTATATAGCCTCTCTACTGTATATAGCCTCTCTACTGTATATAGCCTCTCTACTGTATATAGCCTCTCTACTGTATATAGCCTCTCTACTGTATATAGCCTCTCTACTGTATGTAGCCTCTCTACTGTATATAGCCTCTCTACTGTATATAGCCTTGCTACTGTATAGAGCCTCTCTACTGTATATAGCCTTTCTACTGTATATAGCCTCTCTACTGTATATAGCCTCTCTACTGTATATAGCCTTGCTACTGTATATAGCCTCTCTACTGTATATAGCCTTTCTACTGTATATAGCCTCTCTACTGTATATAGCCTCTCTACTGTATAGAGCCTCTCTACTGTATATAACCTCTCTACTGTATATAGCCTCTCTACTGTATATAGCCTCTCTACTGTATATAACCTCTCTACTGTATATAGCCTTTCTACTGTATATAGCCTCTCTACTGTATATAGCCTCTCTACTGTATATAGCCTCTCTACTGTTATAGCCTCTCTACTGTATATAGCCTCTCTACTGTATATAGCCTCTCTACTGTATATAGCCTCTCTACTGTATATAGCCTCTCTACTGTATATAGCCTCTCTACTGTATATAGCCTCTCTACTGTATATAACCTCTCTACTGTATATAGCCTCGCTACTGTATAGAGCCTCTCTACTGTATATAGCCTCTCTACTGTATATAGCCTTTCTACTGTATATAGCCTCTCTACTGTATATAGCCTCTCTACTGTATAGAGCCTCTCTACAGTATATAACCTCTCTACTGTATATATCCTCTCTACTGTATATAGCCTCTCTACTGTATAGAGCCTCTCTACTGTATATAACCTCTCTACTGTATATAGCCTCGCTACTGTATAGAGCCTTGCTACTGTATAGAGCATTGCTACTGTATAGAGCCTCGCTACCTCTATATAGCCTCGCTACTGTATAGAGCCTTGCTACTGTATAGAGCATTGCTACTGTATAGAGCCTCTACTGTATATAGCCTCGCTACTGTATAGAGCCTCTCTACTGTATATAGCCTCTCTACTGTATATAGCCTCGCTACTGTATAGAGCCTTGCTACTGTATAGAGCCTCTCTACTGTATATAGCCTCGCTACTGTATAGAGCCTTGCTACTGTATAGAGCATTGCTACTGTATAGAGCCTCGCTACCTCTATAGAGCCTCGCTACTGTATAGAGCCTCACTACTGTATAGAGCCTTGCTACTGTATAGAGCCTCGCTACTGTATAGAGCCTCGCTACTGTATAGAGCCTCGCTACTGTATAGAGCCTTGCTACTGTATAGAGCCTCTCTAGTTTATAGAGCCTTGCTACCTCTATAGAGCCTCGCTACTGTATAGAGCCTCGCTACTGTATAGAGCCTTGCTACTGTATAGAGCCTCTCTAGTTTATAGAGCCTTGCTACCTCTTTAGAGCCTCGCTACTGTATAGAGCCTCGCTACTGTATAGAGCCTCGCTACCTCTATAGAGCCTCTCTAGTTTATAGAGCCTCGCTACTATATAGAGCCTTGCTACTGTATAGAGCCTTGCTACTGTATAGAGCCTTGCTACTGTATAGAGCCTCGCTACCTCTATAGAGCCTCGCTACTGTATAGAGCCTCACTACTGTATAGAGCCTTGCTACTGTATAGAGCCTCTCTACTGTATAGAGCCTCGCTACTGGGTACAGCCTCTCTACTGTATAGAGCCTCTCTACTGTATAGAGCCTCGCTACTGTATAGAGCCTCGCTACTGTATGTAGCCTCTCTACTGTATATAGCCTCTCTACTGTATAGAGCCTCACTACCTCTATAGAGCCTCTCTAGTTTATAGAGCCTCGCTACCTCTATAGAGCCTCGCTACTGTATAGAGCCTCGCTACTGTATAGAGCCTCTCTACTGTATATAGCCTCGCTACTGTATGTAGCCTCTCTACTGTATATAGCCTCTCTACTGTATGTAGCCTCTCTACTGTATATAGCCTCTCTACTGTATGTAGCCTCTCTACTGTATGTAGCCTCTCTACTGTATGTAGCCTCTCTACTGTATGTAGCCTCTCTACTGTATATAGCCTCTCTACTGTATATAGCCTCGCTACTGTATTTAGCCTCTCTACTGTATATAGCCGCTCTACTGTATGTAGCCTCTCTACTGTATGTAGCCTCTCTACTGTATATAGCCTCGCTACTGTATGTAGCCTCTCTACTGTATGTAGCCTGTCTACTGTATAAAGCCTCGCTACTGTTTGTAGCCTCTCTACTGTATGTAGCCTCGCTACTGTATATAGCCTCGCCACTCTATATAGCCTCGCTACTGTATATAGCCTCTACTGTATATAGCGTCTCTACTGTATCTAGCCTCTCTACTGTATAGAGCCTCGCTAGTGTATAGAGCCTGTCTAGTGTGCATCTAGCCTCTGTAGTGTGCATCTAGCCTCTCCAGGGTATAGACCTCACCCTCTGTTCAGCTATGTGTTTCACTGATGAGGTTGAGAATGCTTCAGCTCCTTTAATTAAAGACAAACAACATATATTTAGATTTCATTTCATCAGAACGGCACCTGTGCAAGCACTCGGTGTCTCCAGTGCGTATGGATCCTAGTTTGGCGGTGAGAATGGACGCATTACAGGGAACAAGAAAAACATGTCAGAGAGGTTTTCTCCATTTCTTTTACTTCAGGGTTTCCATTACACCTTTGCTACACTGCAAAAACATGCGGTTCACCACTGAGCGTATCGAGCCAAGGACACAAGGCCTCATTCAGAAGTTTATTTTGGATACCTCTTTGAAAAGATATGTGACTGACTATTCAAACGTTTGTTTACAACACATTGATCCGCCCTTGTTGATGATACTATGACCGAAAGCGTTATGTGCAATTTCTAATATCATATAAATAGTCTAGTCAGTGCTCACCTTTCACTGTAAACCACATATCGAGCTCATGTTGGACGTCAGAGAAGAGCTCCCTCATCGTCTTGCATTTACATTAGATGGGGATCGATCGATTGTGACCTCATCCACTTTGGAGACCCATATTGTCCCTCAGCTCTGAAGCCAATTAACTACAATACGTCAGAACTGGGTGCCTTCAGGACCTTTTAACCTCTTGAGTGTAGGGGGCAGTATTTTGATGTCTGGATGAAAAACGTACCCAAATGAAACTGCCTATTTCTCAGGCCCAGAATGTAGAATATGCAAATTATTGTCAGATTAGGATAAAAAACACGTTTCAAAAACTGTCAAAATATTGTCTGTGAGTATAACAGAACTGATATTGCAGGCGAAAACCTGAGGAAAATCCAAAGAGGAAGTGTCTTCTATTTTGAAAGCTCCCTGTTCCATTGCCTTCCCTCCATTTAAAGGGATATCAACCCGATTCCTTTGGCTTCCACATGGCGCGAACAGTCTTTAGACAAAGT
Source organism: Oncorhynchus masou masou (assembly GCF_036934945.1). Taxonomy (NCBI): domain Eukaryota; kingdom Metazoa; phylum Chordata; class Actinopteri; order Salmoniformes; family Salmonidae; genus Oncorhynchus; species Oncorhynchus masou. The sequence continues at coordinate 5,308,938 of NC_088223.1, read as the reverse complement.
TTCAGCCTTTTTTCTGAAAAATGAGCGAGAAAGATCACATCGCATCAGTGGATGGCTGGGTGCCAGCAGAGTTTTGCGTGCGCGAGGAGCTTGGAGCAGACATTTTTTCTCTCTCTCTCTCCTATTGAGAAGGCTACGGTCTGGGTGAAATATTATTTTTTATTGTAAAAACAACCTGAAGATTGATTATAAAAAACGTTTGACATGTTTCTACGAACTTTACGGATACTATTTGGAATTTTCGTCTGCCCCTTTCTGACCGCTCGAGCCTGTGGATTTCTGAACATAACGCACCAACCAAATGGAGGTATTTTGGATATAAAAATAATCTTTATGGAACAAAAGCAACATTTATTGTGTCTGGGAGTCTTGTGAGTGCAAACATCCAAAGATCATCAAGGGTAAGCGATTCATGTTATTGGTCACGAATGTCAGAAAAGCAATCTACTTTGCTGCTAGCTGTTTGTAATGTTTTGTCTGCTGAGAGAGATGTCCTTACATAAATGCTTGGTTTGCTTTCTCCGAAACGTTTTTTTGAAATATGACATGCTAGGTGGATTAAATCAACAAGCTAAACTGTGTTTTGCTATATTGCACTTGTGCTTTCATGAAAATGTAATATTTTTAGTAATTTAATTTGAATTTGCCGCTTTGCAAACTCATCGGATGTTGACAAATGATCCCGCTAAAGGGATGGGTGCGCCAAGAAGTTAATGGGGAAAAGTTAACTAGAATTACAGCCAGTCACCAGGTGTTATAACACTTCATCTCATCATACTGTCAACTGTATTCATAGATCTGTACCGGTATCAGTTGGAGGGAGGTGACGCAGGTGGTCCTTGTAACGCCTGAGCCCACTGATTTAGGGAGAGGTGGTCCTCGTAACGCCTGAGCCCACTGATGTAGGGAGAGGTGGTTTGCGCTATGAAGTACATAATATAATTATATTGCTTTCCTTCAGAAGTATTCACACCCCTTGTATTTACTCACATTTTGATGTGCTACAGCCTGAATTTAAAATGGTTTAAATTGATATTTTGGGTCACTAGCCTAAACCCAATTCCCCATAATGTAAATTTTGTGCAAATGAATTAAACATGAAATGTTGACATGTCTTGAGTTAATAATGATTCATCCCCTTTGTTATGGCAAGCCTAAATAAGTTCAGACTTACACATTTTCTTAACAAGACACGTACTAAGTGTCATTGAGTCACTCTGTGTGAAATACAGTGCCTTGCGAAAGTATTCGGCCCCCTTGAACTTTGCGACCTTTTGCCACATTTCAGGCTTCAAACATAAAAATATAAAAATGTATTTTTTTGTGAAGAATCAACAACAAGTGGGACACAATCATGAAGTGGAACGACATTTATTGGATATTTCAAACTTTTTTAACAAATCAAAAACTGAAAAATTGGGCGTGCAAAATTATTCAGCCCCTTTACTTTCAGTGCAGCAAACTCTCTCCAGAAGTTCAGTGAGGATCTCTGAATGATCCAATGTTGACCTAAATGACTAATGATGATAAATAAAATCCACCTGTGTGTAATCAAGTCTCCGTATAAATGCACCTGCACTGTGATAGTCTCAGAGGTCCGTTAAAAGCGCAGAGAGCATCATGAAGAACAAGGAACACACCAGGCAGGTCCGAGATACTGTTGTGAAGAAGTTTAAAGCCGGATTTGGATACAAAAAGATTTCCCAAGCTTTAAACATCCCAAGGAGCACTGTGCAAGCGATAATATTGAAATGGAAGGAGTATCAGACCACTACAAATCTACCAAGACCTGGCCGTTCCCTCTAAACTTTCAGCTCATACAAGGAGAAGACTGATCAGAGATGCAGCCAAGAGGCCCATGATCACTCTGGATGAACTGCAGAGATCTACAGCTGAGGTGGGAGACTCTGTCCATAGGACAACAATCAGTCGTATATTGCACAAATCTGGCCTTTATGGAAGAGTGGCAAGAAGAAAGCCATTTCTTAAAGATATCCATAAAAAGTGTTGTTTAAAGTTTGCCACAAGCCACCTGGGAGACACACCAAACATGTGGAAGAAGGTGCTCTGGTCAGATGAAACCAAAATTGAACTTTTTGGCAACAATGCAAAATGTTATGTTTGGCATAAAAGCAACACAGCTCATCACCCTGAACCTACCATCCCCACTGTCAAACATGGTGGTGGCAGCATCATGGTTTGGGCCTGCTTTTCGTCAGCAGGGACAGGGAAGATGGTTAAAATTGATGGGAAGATGGATGGAGCCAAATACAGGACCATTCTGGAAGAAAACCTGATGGAGTCTGCAAAAGACTTGAGACTGGGACTGAGATTTGTCTTCCAACAAGACGATGATCAAAAAAAAGCAAAATCTACAATGGAATGGTTCAAAAATAAACATATCCAGGTGTTAGAATGGCCAAGTCAAAGTCCAGACCTGAATCCAATCGAGAATCTGTGGAAAGAACTGAAATCTGCTGTTCACAAATGCTCTCCATCCAGCCTCACTGAGCTCGAGCTGTTTTGCAAGGAGGAATGGGAAAAAATGTCAGTCTCTCGATGTGCAAAACTGATAGAGACATACCCCAAGCGACTTACAGCTGTAATCGCAGCAAAAGGTGGCGCTACAAAGTATTAACTTAAGGGGGCTGAATAATTTTGCACTCCCAATTTTTCAGTTTTTGAAATGTTAAAAAAGTTTGAAATATCCAATAAATGTCGTTCCACTTCATGATTGTTTTCAACTTGTTGTTGATTCTTCACAAAAAAATACAGTTTTATATCTTTATGTTTGAAGCCTGAAATGTGGCAAAAGGTCGCAAAGTTCAAGGGGGCCGAATACTTTCGCAAGGCACTGTATTAGTGTTGTATATGATTTTTAAATGACTACCTCATCTCTGTAGCAGAATTTTAAACACAGATTCAACCACAAAGAATGTATCTGGCAAATAATGGCACCTATTGGTAGATGGATAAAACAAACAGACATTGAATATCCCTTTGAACATGGTGAAGTTATTAATTACACTTTGGATGGTGTATCAATACACCCAGTCACTTCAAAGATACAGGCTTCCTTCCTAACTCAGTTGCTGGAGAGGAAGGAAACTGCCCAGGAATTTCACCATGAGGCCAATGGTGACATTAAAACATCTTTGGGATCAGTGTCCCTTCCACTGGACGGTTGAGCGTAGGCTAATGGGATTATCATTAGGTTGTAAGTAACAAGAACATTTCACAGGACGTATACATATCTGGTATTGGCAGAAAGCTTAAAAAAGTTAGAGTTTAACTTCTTGCGACTCCAAACCCGTATCCGGGAGCGTAGCCTCAAGCTCATTTCCATAACGCAACGTTTCCTATTCATGAAATACGTAAATGAAATAAATATATTTTCACAAAAACAAGAAAAGCATTCAAATAAAATAATTTTCTTTCGAAGAACTTCGGATGTTTTCAATGACGAGACTCTCAGTTAGATAGCAAATGTTCATTTTTTCCAAAAAGATTATTTGTGTAGGAGAAATAGCTCCGTTTTGTTCATCACGTCTGGCTAAGAAAAAAACCCGAAAATGCAGTCACTACAACGCCAAACTTTTTTCCAAATTAGCTCCATAATAACGACAGAAACATGGCAAACGTTGTTTAGAATCAATCCTCAAGGTGTTTTTCACATATCTATTCGATGATAAATCATTTGTGGCAGTTGGTTTCTCATCAGAAGCAAATGGAAATATACTGCAGCTGGAGATTACAATAATTGCGACGGAGCACACCAAGCGACCACCTGGTAGATGTTGTCTCTTATGGTCAATCTTCCAATGATATGCCTACAAATACGTCACAATGCTGCAGACACCTTGGGGAAAACGTGGAAAACATAAGCTGACTCCAAGCTCCTCCACAGCCATATAAGGAGTCATTGCCATGAGGCGGTTTCAAAAAATGTGGCACTTCCTGATTGGATTTTTATCTGGTTTTTTTCTGTAACATCAGTTCTGTGGCACTCACAGACAATATCCTTGCAGTTTTGGAAACGTCAGAGTGTTTTCTTTCCAAAGCTGTCAATTATATGCATAGTCGAGCATCTTTTCGTGACAAAATATCTTGTTTAAAACGGGAATGTTTTTCATCCAAAAATTAAAATAGCGCCCCCTATATCCAAGAAGTTAATGGCTTAATGACTTTAGTCAGATGTGGCAGGGCTTGCAAACCATTACAGACTATAAAGAGAAGTCCATGACGGACCACACCCAGGTGGTAAGGGTAGATAACAACCTATCCACCATGCTGATCCTTAACACAGGGACCCCTCAGGGGTGCGTGCTCAGTCCTTTCCTGTACTCCCTGTTCACTCAGGACTGCACGACCAGGCACGACTCCAACACAATCATTACATTTGCTGAAGACACAACAGTGGTGATCACAGACAACGGCAAGGGATGAGGTCAGAGACATGGCCGTGTGGTGCCAGGACAACAACCTCTCCCTCAATGTGATCAAGACAAAGGAGGTGATAGTGGACTACAGGAAAAGGAGGACCGAGCCCCCCCATTCTCATCAATGGGGCTGCAGTGGAGCAGGTTGAGAGCTTCAAAATGCTTGCCGTCCACATCACCAACAAACTAACATGGTCCAAGTAAACCAAGACAGTCATGAAGAGGGCACAACAAAACCTAATACCCCTCAGGAGACTGAAAATAGAGAGCGTTGCATCAATGCCATCCAAGACCTCCATACATGGGGCTCCCGGGTGGCCCATCGGTCTAAGGCACTGCATCTCAGTGCAAGAGGCGTCACTGGTTCAAATCCAGCTGCATCTCTTCCGGACGTGATTGGGAGTCCCATAGGGCGGTGAACAAGTCAGAGTCCTCCGGGGTAGGCCGTCATTGTAAATAAGATTTTTTTCTTAAATGATTTACATAGTTAAATAAAGGTAAAACAAATGTACAAATACCAGGCGGTGTCAGAGGAAGCCAGGACCTCTATACCAGGCGGTGTCAGAGGAAGGCCCTAAAAATTGTCAACGACTTTTAAAAATTGTCAACGACTCCAGCCACCCTAGTCATAGACTGTTCTCTCTGCTACCGCATGGCAAGTGGTACCATGTCTCGGTCCAAGAGGCTTCTAAACAGCTTCCACCCAGACTATTTGCATGTGACTAATAAAATATAATATGATTTGATGGGACTCTGTAAATAGGACAAATAGGACATTGCTCTGCTATACTGTAGTTGGGTTGCTAGTTAGATATGGTCCAGTAGACTGTAGCTAACATGAACTAATGAAGCTAACATTAGCTTGCAAAGTAAAAAATCATATCGCCAGATAGCATCTGACTAATTACATTGATATGATTTAGAATGTCTGGCCAGTGTGTTATGAAAGTTAGCTAGCTTGATGTTTGTTTTGATGGAAGTCGGAAGATTACATACTTAGGTTTGAGTCATTAAAACTTGTTTTTCAACCACTCCACAAATGTATTTTCAACAAACTATAGTTTTGGCAAGTCAGTTAGGACATACTTTGTGACACAAGTCATTTTTCCAACAATTGTTTACAGACAGAGTATTTCACGTATAATTCACTGTATCACAACTCCAGTGGGTCAGAAGTTTACATACATTAAGTTGACTCTGCCTTTAAACAGCTTGGAAAATTCCAGAAAATTATGTCATGGCTTTAGAAGCTGGAAGATAGGCTAATTGACATCATTTAAGTCATTTGGAGGTGTACTTGTTGATGTATTTCAAACTCAGTGCCTCTTTGCTTGACATCATGGGAAAATCTAAATTAATCAGCCAAGACTTCAGAAAATGATTGTAGATTTCCGCAAGTCTGGTTCATCCAATTTCCAAATGCCTGGAGGTACCACATTCATCTGTGCAATAATTAACACCATGGGACAATGCAGCGGAAAGGGGCATGTTCTGTCTCCTCAAGATGAACGTACTTTGGTGCGAAAAGTGCAAATCAATCCCAGACCAACAGCAAAGGACCTAGTGAAGATGCTGGAGGAAACAGGTACACAAGTATCTATATCCACAGTCCTACATCGACATCCACTGTCCTACATCGGCAACCTGAAAGGCTGCTCAGCAAGGAAGAAGCCACAGATCCAAAACCTCCATTAAAAAAAGCCAGACAACAGTTTGCAATTGCACATGGGGACAAAGATTGTACTTTTTGGAGAAATGTAACAAAAATGTAACCGTTTGACCATAAAGACCATCGTTATGGTTGGAGGAAAAAGGTGGGGCTTGCAAGCCGATGAACATCATCCCAACCGTGAAGCATGGGGGTGGCAGCATCATGTTGTGGGGGTGCTTTGCTACAGGAGGGACTGATGGAGGTGTGTGTGAGTGTATGGAGCTGGGTATGTGGACTCTGATCCCGCTGTTCTCTCTCTACACAGTAATACATGACATCCTCAGCTGTAACTATACAGTACAGTAATACAGGACATCCTCAGCTGTCACTATACAGTACAGTAATACAGAACATCCTCAGCTGTCACTATACAGTACAGTAATACAGGACATCCTCAGCTGTCACTATACAGTACAGTAATACAGGACATCCTCAGCTGTAACTATACAGTACAGTAATACAGAACATCCTCAGCTGTCACTATACAGTACAGTAATACAGGACATCCTCAGCTGTCACTATACAGTAATACAGGACATCCTCAGCTGTCACTATACAGTACAGTAATACAGGACATCCTCAGCTGTAACTATACAGTAATACAGGACATCCTCAGCTGTCACTATACAGTAATACAGGACATCCTCAGCTGTCACTATACAGTAATACAGGACATCCTCAGCTGTCACTATACAGTACAGTAATACAGGACATCCTCAGCTGTCACTATACAGTACAGTAATACAGGACATCCTTAGCTGTCACTATACAGTACAGTAATACAGGACATCCTCAGCTGTAACTATACAGTACAGTAATACAGGACATACTCAGCTGTCACTATACAGTACAGTAATACAGGACATCCTCAGCTGTCACTATACAGTACAGTAATACAGGACATCCTCAGCTGTCACTATACAGTACAGTAATACAGGACATCCTCAGCTGTAACTATACAGTAATACAGGACATCCTCAGCTGTCACTATACAGTACAGTAATACAGGACATCCTCAGCTGTAACTATACAGTACAGTAACACAGGACATCCTCAGCTGTCACTATACAGTACAGTAATACAGGACATCCTCAGCTGTAACAATACAGTACAGTAATACAGGACATCCTCAGCTGTCACTATACAGTACAGTAATACAGGACATCCTCAGCTGTAACTATACAGTAATACAGGACATCCTCAGCTGTCACTATACAGTACAGTAATACAGGACATCCTCAGCTGTCACTATACAGTACAGTAATACAGGACATCCTCAGCTGTAACTATACAGTACAGTAATACAGGACATCCTCAGCTGTAACTATACAGTACAGTAATACAGGACATCCTCAGCTGTCACTATACAGTACAGTAATACAGGACATCCTCAGCTGTCACTATACAGTACAGTAATACAGGACATCCTCAGCTGTAACTATACAGTACAGTAATACAGGACATCCTCAGCTGTAACTATACAGTACAGTAATACAGGACATCCTCAGCTGTCACTATACAGTACAGTAATACAGGACATCCTCAGCTGTCACTATACAGTAATACAGGACATCCTCAGCTGTCACTATACAGTACAGTAATACAGGACAATACAGGACATCCTCAGCTGTCACTATACCTTTTTCCGGTTCCGGGTTGGAGCGAGCGGTCGCATCTACACTTCGGTCCGCAGGTAGTATAACTTTTCATTACATTTCATTATAGTACAACGGTTTGATTTGTCTAATCTTAGCAATTTCTTCTTAGCTAGCTACATAGCCGTCTTTGTATCAAAGATAATTGCATAATTATCGTATTTCGTCGTCCTAACGTATCTGCCCAGCAGCTAGCTAAGCAGCTAGCTAACATCCACTGTCCACCAGCACTGTAGAAACTATTACACTCATCTGAACGACTCGATTAGCGTAGTGTCAGCTAGCTACATAGTTGTCTTCGCTGTCTTCGTATCCAAGATAATTGTGTAGTTTAGAGTGTGTAGACTTAGAGTGATTATCTTAATTTACCGAGGTTAGCTAGCCAGCTATTTGTCGTCCTTAACGTAGGAGATGCTGCTAGCTAGCTAGCCAACAGCTAGCCAACCTCTACCGAATTGAACTTCAACTACCCGGTCAACATTCCGCGTCGCTCCACAGGTAGTATCACATTTTCATTTCACTTCATTACAGTACAACGGTTTGATTTGTTTGATGGTAGCTAGCCAGCTACATAGCCGTCTTTGTATCTAAGACAATTGTGTAGTCTAGAGCGATTTTCTAGGTTAGCTGGCCAGCTATTGTCATTCTTTTAACGTAGCTAGCCAGCTAGCCCCCGAATAGCAGCACTGTAGAAACTATTACAGTACAACGGTTTGATTTGTTTGATCGTAGCTAGCTAGCTACATAGCCGTCTTTGTATCTAAGACAATTGTGTAGCCTAGAGCGATTTTCTAGGTTAGCTAGCCAGCTATTGTCGTTCTTTTAAGGTAACGTAACGCAATCAACCTGCTAGCTAGCCAGCTAGCCCCCGAATAGCAGCACTGTAGAAACTATTACACTCGACGGAACGACTTGATTAGTGTAGTGTCAACATCGCAGCCACTACCAGCTAGCCTACAAAGTCAACAACGCAGCCACTGCCAGCTAGCCTACTCCAGCAGTACTGTAGCATTTCAATCATTTTAGTCAATAAGATTCTTGCTACGTAAGCTTAACTTTCTGAACATTCGAGACGTGTAGTCCACTTGTCATTCCAATCTCCTTTGCATTAGCGTAGCCTCTTCTGTAGCCTGTCAACTATGTGTCTATCTATCCCTGTTCTCTCCTCTCTGCACAGACCATACAAACGCTCCACACCGCGTGGCCGCGGCCACCCTAATCTGGTGGTCCCAGCGCGCACGACCCACGTGGAGTTCCAGGTCTCCGGTAGCCTCTGGAACTGCCGATCTGCGGCCAACAAGGCAGAGTTCATCTCAGCCTATGCCTCCCTCCAGTCCCTCGACTTCTTGGCACTGACGGAAACATGGATCACCACAGATAACACTGCTACTCCTACTGCTCTCTCTTCGTCCGCCCACGTGTTCTCGCACACCCCGAGAGCTTCTGGTCAGCGGGGTGGTGGCACCGGGATCCTCATCTCTCCCAAGTGGTCATTCTCTCTCTCTCCCCTTACCCATCTGTCTATCGCCTCCTTTGAATTCCATGCTGTCACAGTTACCAGCCCTTTCAAGCTTAACATCCTTATCATTTATTGCCCTCCAGGTTCCCTCGGAGAGTTCATCAATGAGCTTGATGCCTTGATAAGCTCCTTTCCTGAGGACGGCTCACCTCTCACAGTCCTGGGCGACTTTAACCTCTCCACGTCTACCTTTGACTCATTCCTCTCTGCCTCCTTCTTTCCACTCCTCTCCTCTTTTGACCTCACCCTCTCACCTTCCCCCCCTACTCACAAGGCAGGCAATACGCTCGACCTCATCTTTACTAGATGCTGTTCTTCCATTAACCTCATTGCAACTCCCCTCCAAGTCTCCGACCACTACCTTGTATCCTTTTCCCTCTCGCTCTCATCCAACACTTCCCACACTGCCCCTACTCGGATGGTATCGCGCCGTCCCAACCTTCGCTCTCTCTCCCCCGCTACTCTCTCCTCTTCCATCCTATCATCTCTTCCCTCTGCTCATACCTTCTCCAACCTATCTCCTGATTCTGCCTCCTCAACCCTCCTCTCTTCCCTTTCTGCATCCTTTGACTCTCTATGTCCCCTATCCTCCAGGCCGGCTCGGTCCTCCCCTCCCGCTCCGTGGCTCGATGACTCATTGCGAGCTCACAGAACAGAGCTCCGGGCAGCCGAGCGGAAATGGAGGAAAACTCGCCTCCCTGCGGACCTGGCATCCTTTCACTCCCTCCTCTCTACATTTTCCTCCTCTGTCTCTGCTGCTAAAGCCACTTTTTACCACTCTAAATTCCAAGCATCTGCCTCTAACCCTAGGAAGCTCTTTGCCACCTTCTCCTCCCTCCTGAATCCTCCTCCCCTCCCCCCTCCTCCCTCTCTGCAGATGACTTCGTCAACCATTTTGAAAAGAAGGTCGACGACATCCGATCCTCGTTTGCTAAGTCAAACGACACCGCTGGTTCTGCTCACACTGCCCTACCCTGGGCTCTGACCTCTTTCTCCCCTCTCTCTCCAGATGAAATCTCGCTTCTTGTGACGGCCGGCCGCCCAACAACCTGCCCGCTTGACCCTATCCCCTCCTCTCTTCTCCAGACCATTTACGGAGACCTTCTCCCTTACCTCACCTCGCTCATCAACTCATCCCTGACCGCTGGCTACGTCCCTTCCGTCTTCAAGAGAGCGAGAGTTGCACCCCTTCTGAAAAAACCTACACTCGATCCCTCCGATGTCAACAACTACATCCCTTCTTTCTTTTCTCTCCAAAACTCTTGAACGTGCCGTCCTTGGCCAGCTCTCCCGCTATCTCTCTCAGAATGACCTTCTTGATCCAAATCAGTCAGGTTTCAAGACTAGTCATTCAACTGAGACTGCTCTTCTCTGTATCACGGAGGCGCTCCGCACTGCTAAAGCTAACTCTCTCTCCTCTGCTCTCATCCTTCTAGACCTATCGGCTGCCTTCGATACTGTGAACCATCAGATCCTCCTCTCCACCCTCTCCGAGTTGGGCATCTCCGGCGCGGCCCACGCTTGGATTGCGTCCTACCTGACAGGTCGCTCCTACCAGGTGGCGTGGCGAGAATCTGTCTCCTCGCCACGCGCTCTCACCACTGGTGTCCCCCAGGGCTCTGTTCTAGGCCCTCTCCTATTCTCGCTATACACCAAGTCACTTGGCTCTGTCATAACCTCACATGGTCTCTCCTATCATTGCTATGCAGACGACACACAATTAATCTTCTCCTTTCCCCCTTCTGATGACCAGGTGGCGAATCGCATCTCTGCATGTCTGGCAGACATATCAGTGTGGATGACGGATCACCACCTCAAGCTGAACCTCGGCAAGACGGAGCTGCTCTTCCTCCCGGGGAAGGACTGCCCGTTCCATGATCTCGCCATCACGGTTGACAACTCCATTGTGTCCTCCTCCCAGAGCGCTAAGAACCTTGGCGTGATCCTGGACAACACCCTGTCGTTCTCAACCAACATCATGGCGGTGGCCCGTTCCTGTAGGTTCATGCTCTACAACATCCGCAGAGTACGACCCTGCCTCAAACAGGAAGCGGCGCAGGTCCTAATCCAGGCACTTGTCATCTCCCGTCTGGATTACTGCAACTCGCTGTTGGCTGGGCTCCCTGCCTGTGCCATTAAACCCCTACAACTCATCCAGAACGCCGCAGCCCGTCTAGTGTTCAACCTTCCCAAGTTCTCTCACGTCACCCCGCTCCTCCGCTCTCTCCACTGGCTTCCAGTTGAAGCTCGCATCCGCTACAAGACCATGGTGCTTGCCTACGGAGCTGTGAGGGGAACGGCACCACAGTACCTCAAGGCTCTGATCAGGCCCTACACCCAAGCAAGTGCACTGCGTTCATCCACCTCTGGCCTGCTCGCCTCCCTACCACTGAGGAAGTACAGTTCCCGCTCAGCCCAGTCAAAACTGTTCGCTGCTCTGGCCTCCCAATGGTGGAACAAACTCCCTCACGACGCCAGGACAGCGGAGTCAATCACCACCTTCCGGAGACACCTGAAACCCCACCTCTTCAAGGAATACCTAGGATAGGATAAGTAATCCTTCTCACCCCCCCCCCCCTTAATGATTTAGATGCACTATTGTAAAGTGGCTGTTCCACTGGATGTCAGAAGGTGAATTCACCAATTTGTAAGTCGCTCTGGATAAGAGCGTCTGCTAAATGACTTAAATGTAAATGTAATGTAAATGTAATACAGGACATCCTCAGCTGTCACTATACAGTACAGTAATACAGGACATCCTCAGCTGTAACAATACAGTAATACAGGACATCCTCAGCTGTAACTATACAGTAATACAGGACATCCTCAGCTGTAACAATACAGTAATACAGGACATCCTCAGCTGTAACTATACAGTACAGTAATACAGGACATCCTCAGCTGTCACTATACAGTACAGTAATACAGGACATCCTCAGCTGTAACTATACAGTACAGTAATACAGGACATCCTCAGCTGTAACTATACAGTACAGTAATACAGGACATCCTCAGCTGTAACTATACAGTACAGTAATACAGGACATCCTCAGCTGTCACTATACAGTACAGTAATACAGGACATCCTAAGCTGTCACTATACAGTACAGTAATACAGGACATCCTCAGCTGTAACTATACAGTACAGTAATACAGGACATCCTAAGCTGTCACTATACAGTACAGTAATACAGGACATCCTCAGCTGTCACTATACAGTACAGTAATACAGGACATCCTCAGCTGTCACTATACAGTACAGTAATACAGGACATCCTCAGCTGTAACAATACAGTAATACAGGACATCCTCAGCTGTAACTATACAGTACAGTAATACAGGACATCCTCAGCTGTAACTATACAGTACAGTAATACAGGACATCCTAAGCTGTCACTATACAGTACAGTAATACAGGACATCCTCAGCTGTCACTATACAGTACAGTAATACAGGACATCCTCAGCTGTCACTATACAGTACAGTAATACAGGACATCCTCAGCTGTAACAATACAGTAATACAGGACATCCTCAGCTGTAACTATACAGTACAGTAATACAGGACATCCTCAGCTGTAACAATACAGTACAGTAATACAGGACATCCTCAGCTGTCACTATACAGTACAGTAATACAGGACATCCTCAGCTGTAACTATACAGTACAGTAATACAGGACATCCTCAGCTGTAACAATACAGCAATACAGGACATCCTTAGCTGTAACTATACAGTACAGTAATACAGGACATCCTCAGCTGTAACAATACAGTAATACAGGACATCCTCAGCTGTCACTATACAGTACAGTAATACAGGACATCCTCAGCTGTAACTATACAGTACAGTAATACAGGACATCCTCAGCTGTCACTATACAGTACAGTAATACAGGACATCCTCAGCTGTCACTATACAGTACAGTAATACAGGACATCCTCAGCTGTAACTATACAGTACAGTAATACAGGACATCCTCAGCTGTAACTATACAGTACAGTAATACAGGACATCCTCAGCTGTAACAATACAGTACAGTAATACAGGACATCCTCAGCTGTAACAATACAGTACAGTAATACAGGACATCCTCAGCTGTCACTATACAGTACAGTAATACAGGACATCCTCAGCTGTAACTATACAGTAATACAGGACATCCTCAGCTGTCACTATACAGTACAGTAATATAGGACATCCTCAGCTGTCACTATACAGTACAGTAATACAGGACATCCTCAGCTGTCACTATACAGTACAGTAATACAGGACATCCTCAGCTGTAACAATACAGTACAGTAATACAGGACATCCTCAGCTGTCACTATACAGTACAGTAATACAGGACATCCTCAGCTGTAACTATACAGTACAGTAATACAGGACATCCTCAGCTGTCACTATACAGTACAGTAATACAGGACATCCTCAGCTGTCACTATACAGTACAGTAATATAGGACATCCTCAGCTGTAACAATACAGTACAGTAATACAGGACATCCTCAGCTGTCACTATACAGTACAGTAATACAGGACATCCTCAGCTGTAACTATACAGTAATACAGGACATCCTCAGCTGTAACAATACAGTACAGTAATACAGGACATCCTCAGCTGTCACTATACAGTAATACAGGACATCCTCAGCTGTCACTATACAGTACAGTAATACAGGACAATACAGGACATCCTCAGCTGTCACTATACAGTAATACAGGACATCCTCAGCTGTCACTATACAGTACAGTAATACAGGACAATACAGGACATCCTCAGCTGTCACTATACAGTAATACAGGACATCCTCAGCTGTAACTATACAGTACAGTAATACAGGACATCCTCAGCTGTCACTATACAGTAATACAGGACATCCTCAGCTGTCACTATACAGTAATACAGGACATCCTCAGCTGTCACTATACAGTACAGTAATACAGGACAATACAGGACATCCTCAGCTGTCACTATACAGTAATACAGGACATCCTCAGCTGTCACTATACAGTACAGTAATACAGGACAATACAGGACATCCTCAGCTGTCACTATACAGTAATACAGGACATCCTCAGCTGTAACTATACAGTACAGTAATACAGGACATCCTTAGCTGTCACTATACAGTACAGTAATACAGGACATCCTCAGCTGTAACTATACAGTAATACAGGACATCCTCAGCTGTCACTATACAGTACAGTAATACAGGACATCCTCAGCTGTCACTATACAGTACAGTAATACAGGACATCCTCAGCTGTAACTATACAGTAATACAGGACATCCTCAGCTGTCACTATACAGTAATACAGGACAATACAGGACATCCTCAGCTGTCACTATACAGTAATACAGGACAATACAGGACATCCTCAGCTGTCACTATACAGTAATACAGGACATCCTCAGCTGTAACTATACAGTACAGTAATACAGGACATCCTCAGCTGTCACTATACAGTACAGTAATACAGGACATCCTCAGCTGTCACTATACAGTACAGTAATACAGGACATCCTCAGCTGTAACAATACAGTACAGTAATACAGGACATCCTCAGCTGTCACTATACAGTACAGTAATACAGGACATCCTCAGCTGTCACTATACAGTACAGTAATACAGGACATCCTCAGCTGTCACTATACAGTACAGTAATACAGGACATCCTCAGCTGTAACTATACAGTAATACAGGACATCCTCAGCTGTAACAATACAGTACAGTAATACAGGACATCCTCAGCTGTCACTATACAGTACAGTAATACAGGACATCCTCAGCTGTCACTATACAGTACAGTAATACAGGACATCCTCAGCTGTCACTATACAGTACAGTAATACAGGACATCCTCAGCTGTCACTATACAGTAATACAGGACATCCTCAGCTGTCACTATACAGTACAGTAATACAGGACAATACAGGACATCCTCAGCTGTCACTATACCTTTTTCCGGTTCCGGGTTGGAGCGAGCGGTCGCATCTACACTTCGGTCCGCAGGTAGTATAACTTTTCATTACATTTCATTATAGTACAACGGTTTGATTTGTCTAATCTTAGCAATTTCTTCTTAGCTAGCTACATAGCCGTCTTTGTATCAAAGATAATTGCATAATTATCGTATTTCGTCGTCCTAACGTATCTGCCCAGCAGCTAGCTAAGCAGCTAGCTAACATCCACTGTCCACCAGCACTGTAGAAACTATTACACTCAACTGAACGACTCGATTAGCGTAGTGTCAGCTAGCTACATAGTTGTCTTCGCTGTCTTCGTATCCAAGATAATTGTGTAGTTTAGAGTGTGTAGACTTAGAGTGATTATCTTAATTTACCGAGGTTAGCTAGCCAGCTATTTGTCGTCCTTAACGTAGGAGATGCTGCTAGCTAGCTAGCCAACAGCTAGCCAACCTCTACCGAATTGAACTTCAACTACCCGGTCAACATTCCGCGTCGCTCCACAGGTAGTATCACATTTTCATTTCACTTCATTACAGTACAACGGTTTGATTTGTTTGATGGTAGCTAGCCAGCTACATAGCCGTCTTTGTATCTAAGACAATTGTGTAGTCTAGAGCGATTTTCTAGGTTAGCTGGCCAGCTATTGTCGTTCTTTTAACGTAGCTAGCCAGCTAGCCCCGAATAGCAGCACTGTAGAAACTATTACAGTACAACGGTTTGATTTGTTTGATCGTAGCTAGCTAGCTACATAGCCGTCTTTGTATCTAAGACAATTGTGTAGCCTAGAGCGATTTTCTAGGTTAGCTAGCCAGCTATTGTCGTTCTTTTAAGGTAACGTAACGCAATCAACCTGCTAGCTAGCCAGCTAGCCCCCGAATAGCAGCACTCTAGAAACTATTACACTCGACGGAACGACTTGATTAGTGTAGTGTCAACATCGCAGCCACTACCAGCTAGCCTACAAAGTCAACAACGCAGCCACTGCCAGCTAGCCTACTCCAGCAGTATTGTAGCATTTCAATCATTTTAGTCAATAAGATTCTTGCTACGTAAGCTTAACTTTCTGAACATTCGAGACGTGTAGTCCACTTGTCATTCCAATCTCCTTTGCATTAGCGTAGCCTCTTCTGTAGCCTGTCAACTATGTGTCTATCTTTCCCTGTTCTCTCCTCTCTGCACAGACCATACAAACGCTCCACACCGCGTGGCCGCGGCCACCCTAATCTGGTGGCCCCAGCGCGCACGACCCACGTGGAGTTCCAGGTCTCCGGTAGCCTCTGGAACTGCCGATCTGCGGCCAACAAGGCAGAGTTCATCTCAGCCTATGCCTCCCTCCAGTCCCTCGACTTCTTGGCACTGATGGAAACATGGATCACCACAGATAACACTGCTACTCCTACTGCTCTCTCTTCGTCCGCCCACGTGTTCTCGCACACCCCGAGAGCTTCTGGTCAGCGGGGTGGTGGCACCGGGATCCTCATCTCTCCCAAGTGGTCATTTCTCTCTCTCCCCTTACCCATCTGTCTATCGCCTCCTTTGAATTCCATGCTGTCACAGTTACCAGCCCTTTCAAGCTTAACATCCTTATCATTTATTGCCCTCCAGGTTCCCTCGGAGAGTTCATCAATGAGCTTGATGCCTTGATAAGCTCCTTTCCTGAGGACGGCTCACCTCTCACAGTCCTGGGCGACTTTAACCTCCCCACGTCTACCTTTGACTCATTCCTCTCTGCCTCCTTCTTTCCACTCCTCTCCTCTTTTGACCTCACCCTCTCACCTTCCCCCTACTCACAAGGCAGGCAATACGCTCGACCTCATCTTTACTAGATGCTGTTCTTCCACTAACCTCATTGCAACTCCCCTCCAAGTCTCCGACCACTACCTTGTATCCTTTTCCCTCTCGCTCTCATCCAACACTTCCCACACTGCCCCTACTCGGATGGTATCGCGCCGTCCCAACCTTCGCTCTCTCTCCCCCGCTACTCTCTCCTCTTCCATCCTATCATCTCTTCCCTCTGCTCATACCTTCTCCAACCTATCTCCTGATTCTGCCTCCTCAACCCTCCTCTCTTCCCTTTCTGCATCCTTTGACTCTCTATGTCCCCTATCCTCCAGGCCGGCTCGGTCCTCCCCTCCCGCTCCGTGGCTCGATGACTCATTGCGAGCTCACAGAACAGAGCTCCGGGCAGCCGAGCGGAAATGGAGGAAAACTCGCCTCCCTGCGGACCTGGCATCCTTTCACTCCCTCCTCTCTACATTTTCCTCCTCTGTCTCTGCTGCTAAAGCCACTTTTTACCACTCTAAATTCCAAGCATCTGCCTCTAACCCTAGGAAGCTCTTTGCCACCTTCTCCTCCCTCCTGAATCCTCCTCCCCCTCCCCCTCCTCCCTCTCTGCAGATGACTTCGTCAACCATTTTGAAAAGAAGGTCGACGACATCCGATCCTCGTTTGCTAAGTCAAACGACACCGCTGGTTCTGCTCACACTGCCCTACCCTGGGCTCTGACCTCTTTCTCCCTCTCTCTCCAGATGAAATCTCGCTTCTTGTGACGGCCGGCCGCCCAACAACCTGCCCGCTTGACCCTATCCCCTCCTCTCTTCTCCAGACCATTTCCGGAGACCTTCTCCCTTACCTCACCTCGCTCATCAACTCATCCCTGACCGCTGGCTACGTCCCTTCAGTCTTCAAGAGAGCGAGAGTTGCACCCCTTCTGAAAAAACCTACACTCGATCCCTCCGATGTCAACAACTACAGACCAGTATCCCTTCTTTCTTTTCTCTCCAAAACTCTTGAACGTGCCGTCCTTGGCCAGCTCTCCCGCTATCTCTCTCAGAATGACCTTCTTGATCCAAATCAGTCAGGTTTCAAGACTAGTCATTCAACTGAGACTGCTCTTCTCTGTATCACGGAGGCGCTCCGCACTGCTAAAGCTAACTCTCTCTCCTCTGCTCTCATCCTTCTAGACCTATCGGCTGCCTTCGATACTGTGAACCATCAGATCCTCCTCTCCACCCTCTCCGAGTTGGGCATCTCCGGCGCGGCCCACGCTTGGATTGCGTCCTACCTGACAGGTCGCTCCTACCAGGTGGCGTGGCGAGAATCTGTCTCCTCGCCACGCGCTCTCACCACTGGTGTCCCCCAGGGCTCTGTTCTAGGCCCTCTCCTATTCTCGCTATACACCAAGTCACTTGGCTCTGTCATAACCTCACATGGTCTCTCCTATCATTGCTATGCAGACGACACACAATTAATCTTCTCCTTTCCCCCTTCTGATGACCAGGTGGCGAATCGCATCTCTGCATGTCTGGCAGACATATCAGTGTGGATGACGGATCACCACCTCAAGCTGAACCTCGGCAAGACGGAGCTGCTCTTCCTCCCGGGGAAGGACTGCCCGTTCCATGATCTCGCCATCACGGTTGACAACTCCATTGTGTCCTCCTCCCAGAGCGCTAAGAACCTTGGCGTGATCCTGGACAACACCCTGTCGTTCTCAACCAACATCATGGCGGTGGCCCGTTCCTGTAGGTTCATGCTCTACAACATCCGCAGAGTACGACCCTGCCTCACACAGGAAGCGGCGCAGGTCCTAATCCAGGCACTTGTCATCTCCCGTCTGGATTACTGCAACTCGCTGTTGGCTGGGCTCCCTGCCTGTGCCATTAAACCCCTACAACTCATCCAGAACGCCGCAGCCCGTCTGGTGTTCAACCTTCCCAAGTTCTCTCACGTCACCCCGCTCCTCCGCTCTCTCCACTGGCTTCCAGTTGAAGCTCGCATCCGCTACAAGACCATGGTGCTTGCCTACGGAGCTGTGAGGGGAACGGCACCGCAGTACCTCCAGGCTCTGATCAGGCCCTACACCCAAGCAAGGGCACTGCGTTCATCCACCTCTGGCCTGCTCGCCTCCCTACCACTGAGGAAGTACAGTTCCCGCTCAGCCCAGTCAAAACTGTTCGCTGCTCTGGCCCCCCAATGGTGGAACAAACTCCCTCACGACGCCAGGACAGCGGAGTCAATCACCACCTTCCGGAGACACCTGAAACCCCACCTCTTCAAGGAATACCTAGGATAGGATAAGTAATCCTTCTCACCCCCCCCTTAATGATTTAGATGCACTATTGTAAAGTGGCTGTTCCACTGGATGTCAGAAGGTGAATTCACCAATTTGTAAGTCGCTCTGGATAAGAGCGTCTGCTAAATGACTTAAATGTAAATGTAATGTAAATGTAATACAGGACATCCTCAGCTGTCACTATACAGTACAGTAATACAGGACATCCTCAGCTGTCACTATACAGTACAGTAATACAGGACATCCTCAGCTGTCACTATACAGTAATACAGGACATCCTCAGCTGTCACTATACAATACAGTAATACAGGACATCCTCAGCTGTCACTATACAGTACAGTAATACAGGACATCCTTGGCTGTAACAGTACAGTAATAAAGGACATCCTCAGCTGTCACTATACAGTACAGTAACACAGGACATCCTCAGCTGTCACTATACAGTACAGTAATACAGGACATCCTCAGCTGTAACTATACAGTACAGCAATACAGGACATCCTCAGCTGTAACAATACAGTAATACAGGACATCCTCAGCTGTCACTATACAGTAATACAGGACATCCTCAGCTGTCACTATACAGTACAGTAATACAGGACATCCTCAGCTGTCACTATACAGTAATACAGGACATCCTCAGCTGTCACTATACAGTAATACAGGACATCCTCAGCTGTCACTATACAGTAATACAGGACATCCTCAGCTGTCACTATACAGTAATACAGGACATCCTCAGCTGTCACTATACAGTAATACAGGACATCCTCAGCTGTCACTATACAGTACAGTAATACAGGACATCCTCAGCTGTCACTATACAGTAATACAGGACATCCTCAGCTGTCACTATACAGTAATACAGGACATCCTCAGCTGTAACTATACAGTACAGTAATACAGGACATCCTCAGCTGTCACTATACAGTAATACAGGACATCCTCAGCTGTAACTATACAGTACAGTAATACAGGACATCCTCAGCTGTAACAATACAGTAATACAGGACATCCTCAGCTGTCACTATACAGTACAGTAATACAGGACATCCTCAGCTGTAACAATACAGTAATACAGGACATCCTCAGCTGTCACTATACAGTACAGTAATACAGGACATCCTCAGCTTTAACAATACAGTACAGTAATACAGGACATCCTCAGCTGTCACTATACAGTACAGTAATACAGGACATCCTCAGCTGTAACTATACAGTACAGTAATACAGGACATCCTCAGCTGTAACTATACAGTACAGTAATACAGGACATCCTCAGCTGTAACTATACAGTAATACAGGACATCCTCAGCTGTCACTATACAGTACAGTAATACAGGACATCCTCAGCTTTAACAATACAGTACAGTAATACAGGACATCCTCAGCTGTAACTATACAGTACAGTAATACAGGACATCCTCAGCTGTCACTATACAGTAATACAGGACATCCTCAGCTGTAACTATACAGTACAGTAATACAGGACATCCTCAGCTGTCACTATACAGTACAGTAATACAGGACATCCTCAGCTGTAACTATACAGTACAGTAATACAGGACATCCTCAGCTGTAACAGTACAGTAATACAGGACATCCTCAGCTGTAACTATACAGTACAGTAATACAGGACATCCTCAGCTGTCACTATACAGTACAGCAATACAGGACATCCTCAGCTGTCACTATACAGTACAGTAATACAGGACATCCTCAGCTGTAACAATACAGTAATACAGGACATCCTCAGCTGTCACTATACAGTACAGTAATACAGGACATCCTCAGCTGTAACAATACAGTAATACAGGACATCCTCAGCTGTCACTATACAGTACAGTAATACAGGACATCCTCAGCTGTCACTATACAGTACAGTAATACAGGACATCCTCAGCTGTAACAATACAGTAATACAGGACATCCTCAGCTGTCACTATACAGTACAGTAATACAGGACATCCTCAGCTGTAACTATACAGTAATACAGGACATCCTCAGCTGTCACTATACAGTACAGTAATACAGGACATCCTCAGCTGTCACTATACAGTAATACAGGACATCCTCAGCTGTAACTATACAGTACAGTAATACAGGACATCCTCAGCTGTCACTATACAGTACAGTAATACAGGACATCCTTAGCTGTCACTATACAGTACAGTAATACAGGACATCCTCAGCTGTCACTATACAGTACAGTAATACAGGACATACTCAGCTGTCACTATACAGTACAGTAATACAGGACATCCTCAGCTGTCACTATACAGTACAGTAATACAGGACATCCTCAGCTGTCACTATACAGTACAGTAATACAGGACATCCTCAGCTGTCACTATACAGTAATACAGGACATCCTCAGCTGTCACTATACAGTACAGTAATACAGGACATCCTCAGCTGTCACTATACAGTACAGTAATACAGGACATCCTCAGCTGTCACTATACAGTAATACAGGACATCCTCAGCTGTCACTATACAGTACAGTAATACAGGACATCCTCAGCTGTCACTATACAGTACAGTAATACAGGACATCCTCAGCTGTCACTATACAGTACAGTAATACAGGACATCCTCAGCTGTAACTATACAGTAATACAGGACATCCTCAGCTGTCACTATACAGTACAGTAATACAGGACATCCTCAGCTGTAACAATACAGTAATACAGGACATCCTCAGCTGTCACTATACAGTACAGTAATACAGGACATCCTCAGCTGTCACTATACAGTACAGTAATACAGGACATCCTCAGCTGTCACTATACAGTAATACAGGACATCCTCAGCTGTCACTATACAGTAATACAGGACATCCTCAGCTGTCACTATACAGTACAGTAATACAGGACATCCTCAGCTGTCACTATACAGTAATACAGGACATCCTCAGCTGTCACTATACAGTACAGTAATACAGGACATCCTCAGCTGTCACTATACAGTACAGTAATACAGGACATCCTCAGCTGTAACAATACAGTACAGTAATACAGGACATCCTCAGCTGTCACTATACAGTAATACAGGACATCCTCAGCTGTCACTATACAGTAATACAGGACATCCTCAGCTGTCACTATACAGTACAGTAATACAGGACATCCTCAGCTGTCACTATACAGTAATACAGGACATCCTCAGCTGTCACTATACAGTAATACAGGACATCCTCAGCTGTCACTATACAGTAATACAGGACATCCTCAGCTGTCACTATACAGTAATACAGGACATCCTCAGCTGTCACTATACAGTAATACAGGACATCCTCAGCTGTCACTATACAGTAATACAGGACATCCTCAGCTGTCACTATACAGTAATACAGGACATCCTCAGCTGTCACTATACAGTAATACAGGACATCCTCAGCTGTCACTATACAGTAATACAGGACATCCTCAGCTGTCACTATACAGTACAGTAATACAGGACATCCTCAGCTGTCACTATACAGTAATACAGGACATCCTCAGCTGTCACTATACAGTACAGTAATACAGGACATCCTCAGCTGTCACTATACAGTAATACAGGACATCCTCAGCTGTCACTATACAGTACAGTAATACAGGACATCCTCAGCTGTCACTATACAGTACAGTAATACAGGACATCCTCAGCTGTCACTATACAGTACAGTAATACAGGACATCCTCAGCTGTCACTATACAGTACAGTAATACAGGACATCCTCAGCTGTCACTATACAGTACAGTAATACAGGACATCCTCAGCTGTCACTATACAGTACAGTAATACAGGACATCCTCAGCTGTAACTATACAGTACAGTAATACAGGACATCCTCAGCTGTCACTATACAGTACAGCAATACAGGACATCCTCAGCTGTCACTATACAGTACAGTAATACAGGACATCCTCAGCTGTCACTATACAGTACAGTAATACAGGACATCCTCAGCTTTAACAATACAGTACAGTAATACAGGACATCCTCAGCTGTCACTATACAGTACAGTAATACAGGACATCCTCAGCTGTAACAATACAGTAATACAGGACATCCTCAGCTGTAACTATACAGTACAGTAATACAGGACATCCTCAGCTGTCACTATACAGTACAGTAATACAGGACATCCTCAGCTGTAACTATACAGTAATACAGGACATCCTCAGCTGTAACTATACAGTACAGTAATACAAGACATCCTGTTTCAATACAGTACAGTAATACATGACAAACTAACAGCATCCCAGATCCTCTCTCAGGGGAGGGTTTGGAGTGCAGCAAAGGGAACTCTGAGATGTAGGACTTTTTGTCCTTTACTGCAACAGGTTTCAATAGCATCAGCCCTAGAAGACTCCTCCTGAAACGAAAATTACTTAGAGGAAACAGGCTGTATCTCTATGGGCCCTTGGTCTAAAGTAGTGCACCACATATGCTGTTGGGTGCCATTTAGGACTCATGCTTAGTCAACCTGAAATGGAAATGGGAAAGGTGAACTGGAGTTGAGCGACACAGTATGAAACTGCAAGGAAGCTGTGTCTGGGACATTTACTGTCATCTGTTCTGGAATGTGTGATGACTGAGTGTTTTTCTTTTTTTGGTTTGCATTACATTTACTACACCAATAAGAGAGAGAGGGATAGAGATAGACAGAGGAGAGTGAGAGAGAAAGCCGGAGAGAAAGAGAGAGAGAGATATATATATATATATATTAGAGCCAGAGAGAGAGACAGACATAGACAGAGTGTAACGGCGTTCTTCTTTTGTTGAAAGAGAGTCAGACCGAAATGCAGCGTGTAGGTTACTCATGTTTATTAGTGAAGACAAACGAACGAACTATACATGAACAACTAAATAATACAAAACAACAAACGGAATGTGAAACCTATTACAGCCTGACTGGTGAAACTAACACAGAGACAGGAACAATCACCCACGAAATGCAAAGCGAAAACCAGGCTACCTAAATACGGTTCCCAATCAGAGACAACGAGAATCACCTGACTCTGATTGAGAACCGCCTCAGGCAGCCAAACCTATTAAACACACACACCCCTAATCAGCTACAATCCCAACTACTACAAACCCCAATATGAAACTACAATACATAATAACCCCATGTCACACCCTGGTCTGACTAACCAATAAACTAAAACACAAAATACTAAGACCAAGGCGTGACAGAACCCCCCCTCCTAAGGTGCGGACTCCCGAACGCACCTCAAAACCATAGGGAGGGTCCGGGTGGGCGTCTGTCCATGGTGGCGGTTCCGGCTCCGGACGTGGACCCCACTTCATAAATGTCATTATTCCTCCCCTTTGCGTCCTGGGATAATCCACCCTCACCGCCGACCATGGCCGAATAGTCCTCACCCAGAACCCTACATAACAGAGGAGCAGCTCGTGACTGAGGGGCAGCTCGGGACTGAGGGGCAGCTCGTGACTGAGGGGCAGCTCGTGACTGAGGGGCAGCTCGTGACTGAGGGGCAGCTCGGGACTGAGGGGCAGCTCGGGACTGAGAAGAAGCCCAGTACTGAGAAGAAGCCAAGCACTGAGAAGAAGCCCAGTACTGAGAAGAAGCCCAGTACTGAGATGAAGCCCAGCCAGGCAGTTGAATCCGACAGATCCTGGCTGACTGGCAGATCCTGGCCGACTGGCGGATCCTGGCCGACTAGCAGATCTGGCAGATCCTGGCTGACTGGCGGATCTAGGCTGACTGGCAGATCCTGGCTGACTAGCAGATCTGGCAGATCCTGGCTGACTGGCGGATCTTGGCTGACTGGCAGATCCTGGCTGACTAGCAGATCTGGAAGAGTCTGGTTGACTGGCAGATCTGGAAGAGTCTGGTTGACTGGCAGATCTGGAAGAGTCTGGTTGACTGGCAGATCTGGAAGAGTCTGGTTGACTGGCAGATCTGGAAGAGTCTGGCTGACTGGCAGATCTGGAAGAGTCTGGCTGACTGGCAGATCTGGAAGAGTCTGGCTGACTGGCAGATCTGGAAGTCTGGCTGAATAGCAGATCTGGAAGAGTCTGGCTGACTGGCAGATCTGGAAGAGTCTGGTTGACTGGCAGATCTGGAAGAGTCTGGCTGACTGGCAGATCTGGAAGAGTCTGGCTGACTGGCAGATCTGGAAGAGTCTGGTTGACTGGCAGATCTGGAAGAGTCTGGCTGACTGGCAGATCTGGAAGAGTCTGACTGTCTGGCGGATCTGGAAGAGTCTGGCTGACTGGCAGATCTGGAAGAGTCTGGCTGTCTGGCGGATCTGGAAGAGTCTGGCTGACTGGCAGATCTGGAAGAGTCTGGCTGTCTGGCGGATCTGGAAGAGTCTGGCTGACTGGCAGATCTGGAAGAGTCTGGCTGACTGGCAGATCTGGCTGCTTCATGCTGACTGACGGCTCTGGCTGCTCCATGCTGACTGGCGGCTCTGGCTGCTCCATACTGACTGACAGCTCTGGCGGCTCCTTGCAGACTGGCAGCTCCTTGCAGACTTGCAGCTCCTTGCAGACTGGCAGCTCCATGCAGACTGGCAACTCCTTGCAGACTGGCAGTTCAGGCTGCTTCATGCAGACTGGCAGCTCCTTGCAGACTGGCAGCTCTGGCTGCTTCATGCAGACTAGCTGCTACATGCAGACTGGCAACTCCATGCAGACTGGCAACTCCATGCAGACTGACAACTCCATGCAGACTGGCAACTCCATGCAGACTGGCAACTCCATGCAGACTGGCAACTCCTTGCAGACTGGCATCTCTGGCTGCTTCATGCAGACTGACAGCTCTGGCTGCTCTATACAGACTGGCAGCTCCTTGCAGACTGGCAGCTCCATGCAGACTGGCAACTCCATGCAGACTGGCAACTCCATGCAGACTGGCAACTCCTTGCAGACTGGCAGCTCTGGCTGCTTCATGCAGACTGGCAGCTCTGGCTGCTCCATGCAGACTAGCTGCTCCATGCAGACTGGCAACACCATGCAGACTGACAGCTCTGGCTGCTCCATGTAGACTGGCAGCTCAGGCTGCTCTATATAGGCAGGAGGCTCCGGCAGCGCTGTAGAGGAGGAAGGCTCTAGAACCGCTGAACAGGCGGGAGACTCCGACAGCGCAGGAGAGGGAGAAAGCGCTGGCTGCGCTGAACAGGCGAGGCGCACTGAAGGCCTGATGCGTGGTGCTGGCACTGGTGGTATTTTGCCGAGGACACGCACAGGAAGCCTAGTGCGGGGAGCTGCTACTGGAGGGCTGGGGTGTGGAGGTGGTTCTGGATAAAGGACAGGCACAGGAAGCCTGGTGCAGGGAGCTACTTCCGGAGGACTGTTGTGTGAAGGTGGCACAGGATGGACTGGACCGTGAAGGTGTACTGGAGAGCCTGAATGCAGGACTGGCACAGGACGTGCAAGGCTAGGCAGGTACTCAGGAGGCTTAGTGCGTGAGGCTGGCACACTTTTCACCAGCCGACTAACACGCACCTCAGGACTAGTATGGAGTGCTGACCCAGGTGCCATTAAATCCCCGACACGCTCCGTCGGACGAATATTGTACCTAAATCACCAAACTAGCAACTCCCTCATTAAACTCTCCTCCAATTTCCCCATTAACTCCTTCACAGTCTCTGCTTCGCTCACCTCCAACACTGGGTTCTGGCCTCCTCCATGGCTCTTCACAATAAACAGGAAGAGTTGACTCAGGTCTTTCTCCTGACTCAGCCACTCCCCCTGATAGCCCCCCCCCAAGAAATTTTTGGGGCTGATTTTCGGTTTTCACTCTGCGCCGCCGTGTCTTTCTTTTCGTCTCCATTCTTCTATAGCCCTCTTCGCACTGCTCCAGCGAATCCCAGGCGGGCTCCGGCACTCTCTCTGGGTCGGCCGCCCACCTGTCTATTTCTTCCCACGTCGTTATATCCATACTGTATTCCATTGTGGGCTGCTCCTGTTTCCATCCACGTCGCGGTGCTGCCTCCTCATACCAGCGCCTCTCCGCTTCAGCCGCTTCTAGTTCCTCCTTAGGGCGGCGATATTCACCAGGCTGAGCCCGGGGTCCTTTTCCTTCCAGCTCCTGCCTGTTGACACGCTGCTCGGTCCGTGTTTGGTGGGTGATTCTGTAACGGCGTTCTTCTTTTGTTGAAAGAGAGTCAGACCAAAATGCAGCGTGTAGGTTACGCATGTTTATTAGTGAAGACAAACGAACGAACTATACATGAACAACTAAATAATACAAAACAACAAACGGAACGTGAAACCTATTACAGCCTGACTGTTGAAACTAACACAGAGACAGGAACAATCACCCACGAAATGCAAAGCGAAAACCAGGCTACCTAAATACGGTTCCCAATCAGAGACAACGAGAATCACCTGACTCTGATTGAGAACCGCCTCAGGCAGCCAAACCTATTAAACACACACACCCCTAATCAGCTACAATCCCAACTACTACAAATCCCAATATGAAACTACAATACATAATAACCCCATGTCACACCCTGGTCTGACTAACCAATAAACTAAAACACAAAATACTAAGACCAAGGCGTGAAACAGAGAGACAGAGAGAGACCTAGCTAGCACATTTGGTTCCTTGGAAGTTTTGGAAAGTATGTTTTTGGATTCACATTTGTTGTGGGAATGAAGCCATTTATTTCCTGACTGGTAAAACAGAACGTGAGCATCCCACCTGTTCTCGGAAGGTTTATTTGTAGGTTGCAGGGAGGTTCAGAGAACCTTGAAAGTTCACCTGGGATATTTCATTAACGCTCAGAGAACGGAAATGATAGGTTATTTAAAGGTTTCTGAATAACTTCCATAAAACCAGGGGTTTGGGAACCAGTGTAGTTTGGTGGAAATGATCCAAACATTACTGTAGAAATCATGTTAAATAATAATAAACTATATTTATCAATCCGACTCCATTGTTATGTGAATAAATACGACGGGCCCTTGTGCGTCTCTGGAGAATTTAGCAAGAAAGTAAATCATTAAATCACCTCCCAGTATGACTATAATGAACATGTGTCTGACTTGCACCGTTATGCACTAATTAAGGGGCTATTTACAAATAGCTCATCCTGGCTACCAATGTTCTAGCATTAATTTATTGAAGTAAGCAGATCGGGGAAGTCAAGTTAAGCTATGAGCTGATTAAGGGGCTATTTACTGTCATGTCTTGTTATGTCTGTTCCTGTCCTTTCTCTTCACTCTGTCTCTCTCTGCTGGTCTTTTTAGGTTACCTTCTCTGTCTCTCATTCTTCAGCTGTTCTACATCTCCCCTAACTAGCTCATTCACTCTTTCACACCTGTTCTCTCTTCCCCCTCTGATTAGGTCTCTATTTCTCTCTCTGTTCCTGCTACTTTCAGTGTCTGATTCTTGTTTGTGTTTTTGATGCCAGAAGCAAGCTGTCGTCTCGTTTGCTTCCACCTTGTCCTATCCTGTCGGAGTCTGCCTGGCAGGTGCATCCTGCACTATACTACGTTCTTTTTGTTCCATTGTCAACGTTGGAAGAGGATTTATGCCATTCCTGTTTTTCATTAAAGAACTCTGTTTTCTGTTAAAACCGCTTTTGGGTCTTCACTCAAGTACATAACAATTTACAAATAGCTCATCCTGGCTACCAATGTTCTAGCATTAATTTATTGAAGTAAGCAGATCGGGGAAGTCAAGTTAAGCTATGAGCTGTGTGTATAGTTGTAATTAACTACTGGCAATAGAGAGACTACATTTATAGAGAGTTACTCTTTTAAAAACTAGGAATGAATTTACTCAATTTAAACAAAACGTCATTTATTAGTCACTAAATAACTGATGCTCAAACAATTCCACTGTACATGAAATACATGATACGTTAC
The DNA here is from genome assembly GCF_036934945.1 of Oncorhynchus masou masou. Taxonomy (NCBI): domain Eukaryota; kingdom Metazoa; phylum Chordata; class Actinopteri; order Salmoniformes; family Salmonidae; genus Oncorhynchus; species Oncorhynchus masou. The sequence goes on along the minus strand of NC_088223.1, from coordinate 5,279,730 downwards.
GGCATAACACGTGTTTTACACGTGTTTTAAGAATCATCTATATGAGGAAACAAATGAAGGAAAGAAATGAGGCGTGTTTGATACACACAGGAGCGTGGTAGCTCAAAGTTCTCAAAGTATGAATTCACGGTCCTTTTAACCACAACCAGGAACTCACCCCCAACCTGAATGAACATTTCGTAGCACTTTGCAAGAAAAAAAAACAAAAAGGCAGGATACTAATTTAATGAACTCAATTTCAATGTTATGAGGAGACAACAGGAGTGTGCCTGATAATCAATAAACCCAACTCTCTATCAGCTCTCTATCAGCTCTCTATCAGCTCTCTATCAGTTCTTTATCAAGTCTGATTCAGCTCTTCATCAGGTCTGTATCAGGTCTTTATATACAGCCATCCATCTGGACAACACCAAATATACAGCCATCCATCTGGACAACACCAAATATACAGCCATCCATCTGGACAACACCAAATATACAGCCATCCATCTGGACAACACCAGATATACAGCCATCCATCTGGACAACACCAGATATACAGCCATCCATCTGGACAACACCAAATATACAGCCATCCATCTGGACAACACCAGATATACAGCCATCCGTCTGGATAACACCAAATATACAGCCATCCATCTGGACAACACCAGATATACAGCCATCCATCTGGACAACACCAGATATACAGCCATCCATCTGGACAACACCAAATATACAGCCATCCATCTGGACAACACCAGATATACAGCCATCCGTCTGGACAACACCAAATATACAGCCATCCATCTGGACAACACCAAATATACAGCCATCCATCTGGACAACACCAGATATACAGCCATCCGTCTGGACAACACCAAATATACAGCCATCCATCTGGACAACACCAAATATACAGCCATCCGTCTGGACAACACCAGATATACAGCCATCCATCTGGACAACACCAAATATACAGCCATCCGTCTGGACAACACCAAATATACAGCCATCCATCTGGACAACACCAGATATACAGCCATCCATCTGGACAACACCAAATATACAGCCATCCATCTGGACAACACCAGATATACAGCCATCCATCTGGACAACGCCAGATATACAGCCATCCATCTGGACAACACCAGATATACAGCCATCCGTCTGGACAACACCAAATATACAGCCATCCGTCTGGACAACACCAGATATACAGCGATCCATCTGGACAACACCAGATATACAGCCATCCATCTGGACAACGCCATATTGAACCAGCACGCCAGGCTGGAGTCACCTTCATCACTTCATCACCTTTCTCATTTTTTAATTCTCAGTATTTTCCCACTAAACCCGGTTCAGGGAACAGAACCAAAAACATTCATTCATTCATTCATTTTTTAAGGGACAGAATCATAACCAAGAAAGAAAGTGATCCTTATTGTTCCGGAACAGAACCTTTTTTAAAAGCATGTCAACTGGTTAATAACGTTATTATACATTTCAGGCATTTTCTTTCAGTCACACAAGAAAATGTTACCAAAGCATATGCAAAGCCCTCCCACCGTCACTCAGAAACTTCTTCCAGTATCTCTGCCTCCCAGCTGAAAATCTTAGCCAGTGTGTCTGTGTGTAGGCTACCTGCACACCGAAACATGTACCCTACGGATGTTACAAGCGTTAAGGGAGAGAGATTTTTAATTAGAGAAAAATGGATTATGCTTTTTTTTTACGCAAGTTAAGGATACTTAAGGATACTTCTAATGTATTTTCCGGGAGTCAGCAATCAAGGAGAGCTTAACAATAATACAAGGCAGATAAACATAACAGGAGAATTGGACTGAACGAGATGAAACCAATACTGCCTGATAACTGAGGCTACTGATGGATAAATAAAGGGAGAGTAGACAAGGTGTGGATTGGCAGCAGGTGTTCCGTAATGATGAGCAGAAGATGTTCTGTAATGATCGGGAACAGGTGTTCCGTAATGAATGGCAGCAGGTGTCCCGTAATGAAGGACAGCAGGTGTCCCGTAATGAAGTGCAGCAGGTGTTCCGTAATGATGGGCAGCAGGTGTTACGTAATGATGGGCAGCAGGTGTTCCATAATGATGGGCAGCAGGTGTCCCGTAATGATGGGCAGCAGGTGTGTTTAATGATGGGTAGCAGGTGTTCCATAATGATGGGCAGCAGGTGTTCCGTAATGATGGGCAGCAGGTGTGTTTAATGATGGGCAGCAGTTGTGTTTAATGATGGGCAGCAGGTGCTCCATAATGATGGCAGCAGGTGTTCCATAATGATGGGCAGCAGCTGTTCCGGAATGATGGATAGCAGGTGTCCCGTAATGATGGGCAGCAGGTGTTACGTAATGATGGGCAGCAGGTGTTCCATAATGATGGGCAGCAGGTGTCCCGTAATGATGGGCAGCAGGTGTGTTTAATGATGGGCAGCAGGTGTCCCATAATGATGGGCAGCAGGTGTCCGGTTATGATGGGCAGCAGGTGTTCCGTAATGATGGGCAGCAGGTGTTACGTAATGATCTGCAGCAGGTGTCCCGTAATGATGGGCAGCAGGTGTGTTTAATGATGGGTAGCAGGTGTTCCATAATGATGGGCAGCAGGTGTTCCGTAATGATGGGCAGCAGGTGTGTTTAATGATGGGCAGCAGTTGTGTTTAATGATGGGCAGCAGGTGCTCCATAATGATGGCAGCAGGTGTTCCATAATGATGGGCAGCAGCTGTTCTGGAATGATGGATAGCAGGTGTCCCGTAATGATGGGCAGCAGGTGTTACGTAATGATGGGCAGCAGGTGTTCCATAATGATGGGCAGCAGGTGTCCCGTAATGATGGGCAGCAGGTGTGTTTAATGATGGGCAGCAGGTGTCCCATAATGATGGGCAGCAGGTGTCCCGTAATGATGGGCAGCAGGTGTTACGTAATGATGGGCAGCAGGTGTCCCGTAATGATGGGCAGCAGGTGTGTTTAATGATGGGCAGCAGGTGTCCCATAATGATGGGCAGCAGGTGTCCCGTAATGATGGGCAGCAGGTGTTACGTAATGATGGGCAGCAGGTGTCCCGTAATGATGGGCAGCAGGTGTGTTTAATGATGGGTAGCAGGTGTTCCATAATGATGGGCAGCAGGTGTTCCGTAATGATGGGCAGCAGGTGTGTTTAATGATGGGCAGCAGTTGTGTTTAATGATGGGCAGCAGGTGCTCCATAATGATGGCAGCAGGTGTTCCATAATGATGGGCAGCAGCTGTTCCGTAGTGATGGATAGCAGGTGTTCCGTAATGATGGCAGCAGGTGTTCCATAATGATGGATAGCAGGTGTTCAAAATGATGGGCAGCAGGTGTTCCGTAATGATGGGCAGCAGGTGTTCCATAATGATGGGCAGCAGGTGTGTTTAATCATGGGCAGCAGGTGTTCCAAAATGATGGGCAGCAGATGTGTTTAATGATGGGCAGCAGTTGTGTTTAATGATGGGCAGCAGGTGCTCCATAATGATGGCAGCAGGTGTTCCATAATGATGGGCAGCAGCTCTTCCGTAATGATGGATAGCAGGTGTTCCGTAATGATGGCAGCAGGTGTTCCATAATGATGGATAGCAGGTGTTCAAAATGATGGGCAGCAGGTGGTCCGTAATGATGGGCAGCAGGTGTTCCGTAATGATTGGCACCAGGTGTTCCATAAAGATGGGCAGCAGGTGTTCCGTAATGATGGGCAGCAGGTGTTCCGTAATGATGGGCAGCAGGTGTTCCGTAATGATGGGCAGCAGGTGTTCCGTAATGATGGGAAGCAGGTGTTCCATAATAATGGGCAGCAGGTGTGTTTAATCATGGGCAGCAGGTGTTCCATAATGATGGGCAGCAGGTGTTCCATAATGATGGGCAGCAGGTGTTCCATAATGATTGGCAGCAGGTGTTCCATAATGATGGGCAGCAGGTGTTCCATAATGATGGGCTGCAGGTGTTCCATAATGATTGGCAGCAGGTGTTCCATAATGATGGGCAGCAGGTGTTCCATAATGATGGGCAGCAGGTGTTCCTTAATTATGGGCTGCAGGTGTCCCATAATGATGGGCATTAGGTGTTCCGTAATGATGGGCAGCAGGTGTGTTTAATGATGGGCAGCAGGTGTTCCGTAATGATGGGCTGCAGGTGTTCCGTAATGATGGGCAGCAGTTGTTCTGTAATGATGGGCAGCAGGTGTGTTTAATGATGGGCAGCAGATGTGTTTAATCATGGGCAGCAGGTGTTCCATAATGATGGGCAGCAGGTGTTCCATAATGATGGGCAGCAGGTGTTCCATAATGAATGGCAGCAGGTGTTCCAGAATGATGGGCAGCAGGTGTTCCATAATGATGGGCAGCAGGTGTGTTTAATGATGGGCAGCAGTTGTGTTTAATGATGGGCAGCAGGTGTTCCATAATGATGGGCAGCAGGTGTTCCGTAATGATGGGCAGCAGGTGTGTTTAATGATGGGCAGTAGGTGTGTTTAATGATGGGCAGCATGTGTGTTTAATGATGGGCAGCAGTTGTGTTTATTGATGGGCAGCAGGTGTGTTTAATGATGGGCAGCACGTGTTCCATAATGATGGGCAGCATGTGTTCCATAATGATGGGCAGCAGGTGTTCCGTAATGATGGGCAGCAGGTGTTCCGTAATGATGGGCAGCAGGTGTGTTCAATGATGGGCAGCAGGTGTCCCGTAATGATGTGCAGCAGGTGTCCCGTAATGATGGGCAGCAGGTGTTCCGTAATGATGGGCAGCAGGTGTCCCGTAATGATGGGCAGCAGGTGTCCCGTAATGATGGGCAGCAGGTGTTCCAAAATGATGGGCAGCAGGTGTTCCATAATGATGGCAGCAGGTGTTCCATAATGATGGGCAGCAGGTGTGTTTAATGATGGGCAGGAGGTGTGTTTATTTATGGGCAGCAGGTGTGTTTAATGATGGGCAGCAGGTGTTCCATAATGATGGGCAGCAGGTGTGTTTAATGATGGGCAGCAGGTGTTCCATAATGATGGGCAGCAGGTGTTCCATAATTATGGGCAGCAGGTGTTCCATAATGATGGGCAGCAGGTGTTCCGTAATGATTGGCAGCAGGTGTGTTTAATGATGGGCAGCAGGTGTTCCATAATGATGGGCAGCAGGTGTCCCCTAATGATGGGCAGCAGGTGTCCCATATTGATGGGCAGCAGGTGTGTTTAATGATGGGCAGCAGGTGTGTTTAATGATGGGCAGCAGTTGTGTTTAATGATGGGCAGCAGGTGGGTTTAATGATGGGCAGCAGGTGTGTTTAATGATGGGCAGCATGTGTGTTTAATAATGGGCAGCAGTTGTGTTTATTGATGGGCAGCAGGTGTGTTTAATGATGGGCAGCAGGTGTTCCATAATGATGGGCAGCAGATGTCCCGTAATGATGTGCAGCAGGTGTTCCGTAATGATGGGCAGCAGGTGTTCCATAATGATGGGCAGCAGGTGTTCCGTAATGATGGGCAGCAGGTGTGTTTAATCATGGGCAGCAGGTGTTCCATAATGATGGGCAGCAGGTGTGTTTAATGATGGGCAGCAGGTGTTCCATAATGATGGGCAGCAGGTGTTCCATAATGATGGGCAGCAGGTGTTCCATAATTATGGGCAGCAGGTGTTCCATAATGATGGGCAGCAGGTGTTCCGTAATGATTGGCAGCAGGTGTGTTTAATGATGGGCAGCAGGTGTTCCATAATGATGGGCAGCAGGTCTCCCCTAATGATGTGCAGCAGGTGTTCCGTAATGATTGGCAGCAGGTGTGTTTAATGATGGGCAGCAGGTGTTCCATAATGATGGGCAGCAGGTCTCCCCTAATGATGTGCAGCAGGTGTCCCGTAATGATGGGCAGCAGGTGTCCCATATTGACGGGCAGCAGGTGTGTTTAATGATGGGCAGCAGGTGTGTTTAATGATGGGCAGCAGATGTGTTTAATGATGGGCAGCAGGTGGGTTTAATGATGGGCAGCAGGTGTGTTTAATGATGGGCAGCATGTGTGTTTAATAATGGGCAGCAGTTGTGTTTATTGATGGGCAGCAGGTGTGTTTAATGATGGGCAGCAGGTGTTCCATAATGATGGGCAGCAGATGTCCCGTAATGATGTGCAGCAGGTGTTCCGTAATGATGGGCAGCAGGTGTCCCGTAATGATGGGCAGCAGGTGTTCCATAATGATGGGCAGCAGGTGTTCCATAATGATGTGCAGCAGGTGTTCCGTAATGATGGGCAGCAGGTTTTCCATAATGATGGGCAGCAGGTGTTCCGTAATGATGGGCAGCAGGTGTGTTTAATCATGGACAGCAGGTGTTCCATAATGATGGGCAGCAGGTGTGTTTAATGATGGGCAGCAGGTGTTCCGTAATGATGGGCAGCAGGTGTTCCATAATGATGGGCAGCAGGTGTCCCATAATGATGGGCAGCAGGTGGTCCATAATGATGGGCAGCAGGTGTCCCATAATGATGGGCATCAGGTGTTCCATAATGATGGGCAGCAGGTGTTCCATAATGATGGGCAGCAGGTGTTCCGTAATGATGGGCAGCAGGTGTTCCGTAATGATGGGCAGCAGGTGTTCCGTAGTGATGGGCAGCAGGTGTGTTTAATGATGGGCAGCAGGTGTTCCATAATGATGGGCAGCAGGTGTGTTTAATGATGGGCAGCAGGTGTTCCATAATGATGGGCAGCAGGTGTTCCTTAATGATGGGCAGCAGGTGTTCCATAATGATGGCAGCAGGTGTTCCGTAAAGATGATGGGCAGCAGGTGTCCCATATTGATGGGCAGCAGGTGTGTTTAATGATGGGCAGCAGATGTGTTTAATGATGGGCAGCAGGTGGGTTTAATGATGGGCAGCAGGTGTATTTAATGATGGGCAGCATGTGTGTTTAATAATGGGCAGCAGTTGTGTTTATTGATGGGCAGCAGGTGTGTTTAATGATGGGCAGCAGGTGTTCCATAATGATGGGCAGCAGGTGTTCCGTAATGATGGGCAGCAGGTGTTCCGTAATGATGGGCAGCAGGTGTGTTTAATCATGGACAGCAGGTGTTCCATAATGATGGGCAGCAGGTGTGTTTAATGATGGGCAGCAGGTGTTCCGTAATGATGGGCAGCAGGTGTTCCATAATGATGGGCAGCAGGTGTCCCATAATGATGGGCAGCTGGTGGTCCATAATGATGGGCAACAGGTGTCCCATAATGATGGGCATCAGGTGTTCCATAATGATGGGCAGCAGGTGTTCCATAATGATGGGCAGCAGGTGTTCCGTAATGATGGGCAGCAGGTGTTCCGTAATGATGGGCAGCAGGTGTTCCGTAGTGATGGGCAGCAGGTGTGTTTAATGATGGGCAGCAGGTGTTCCATAATGATGGGCAGCAGGTGTGTTTAATGATGGGCAGCAGGTGTTCCACAATGATGGGCAGCAGGTGTTCCGTAATGATGGGCAGCAGGTGTTCCATAATGATGGCAGCATGTGTTCCGTAAAGATGATGGGCAGCAGGTGTCCCATATTGATGGGCAGCAGGTGTTTTTAATAATGGGCAGCAGGTGTTCCATAATGATGGGCTGCAGGTGTGTTTAATGATGGGCAGCAGGTGTTCCATAATGATGGGCAGCAGGTGTTCCATAATGATGGGCAGCAGGTGTTCCATAATGATGGGCAGCAGGTGTTCCATAATGATGGGCAGCAGGTGTTCCATAATGATGGGCAGCAGGTGTTCCATAATGATGGGCAGCAGGTGTTCCGTAATGATGGGCAGCAGGTGTGTTTAATGATGGGCAGCAGGTGTTCCATAATGATGGGCAGCAGGTGTCCCCTAATGATGTGCAGCAGGTGTCCCATATTGATGGGCAGCAGGTGTGTTTAATGATGGGCAGCAGGTGTGTTTAATGATGGGCAGCAGTTGTGTTTAATGATGGGCAGCAGGTGGGTTTAATGATGGGCAGCAGGTGTGTTTAATGATGGGCAGCATGTGTGTTTAATAATGGGCAGCAGTTGTGTTTATTGATGGGCAGCAGGTGTGTTTAATGATGGGCAGCAGGTGTTCCATAATGATGGGCAGCAGATGTCCCGTAATGATGTGCAGCAGGTGTTCCGTAATGATGGGCAGCAGGTGTTCCATAATGATGGGCAGCAGGTGTTCCGTAATGATGGGCAGCAGGTGTGTTTAATCATGGGCAGCAGGTGTTCCATAATGATGGGCAGCAGGTGTGTTTAATGATGGGCAGCAGGTGTTCCATAATGATGGGCAGCAGGTGTTCCATAATGATGGGCAGCAGATGTTCCATAATGATGGGCAGCAGGTGTTCCATAATGATGGGCAGCAGGTGTTCCGTAATGATGGGCAGCAGGTGTCCCGTAATGATGGGGAGCAGGTGTTCCGTAATGATGGGCAGCAGGTGTTCCGTAATGATGGGCAGCAGGTGTCCCGTAATGATGGGCAGCAGGTATCCCATAATGATGGGGAGCAGGTGTTCCGTAATGATGGGCAGCAGGTGTCCCATATTGATGGGCAGCAGGTGTTTTTAATGATGGGCAGCAGGTGTTCCGTAATGATGGGCAGCAGGTGTTCCGTAATGATGGGCAGCAGGTGTTCCCGCAATGAAGTGTGTATATATATATATACTGTGCCTTGCGAAAGTAGTCGGCCCCCTTGAACTTTGCGACCTTTTGCCACATTTCAGGCTTCAAACATAAAGATATAAAACTGTATTTTTTGTGAATAATCAACAACAAGTGGGACACAATCATGAAGTGGAACGACATTTATTGGATATTTCAAACTTTCTTAACAAATCAAAAACTGAAAAATTGGGCGTGCAAAATTATTCAGCCCCTTTACTTTCAGTGCAGCAAACTCTCTCCAGAAGTTCAGTGAGGATCTCTGAATGATCCAATGTTGACCTAAATGACTAATGATGATAAATACAATCCACCTGTGTGTAATCAAGTCTCCGTATAAATGCACCTGCACTGTGATAGTCTCAGAGGATGTCCAGATAGCTAACCTTATCAAGCTAGATAACAGTACACTTGACTTGAAACATGTAATATCTGAACATGTAGCTAGAACATGTAGCTAGAAAATGTAGCTAGAACATGTAGCTACATCATGGTTGGATGCTTCTCCCTGTCATGGATGCCAAGGTTGCCCTTAGTTTGAAGATGTAATCGTGCTACATGGCAGACCAATCCGTACTCATCTCTCGACATGTTCAGCCCACTCAATATCTCAGCCAATCATAAGTAGTGTGAAGGTTCCTGCCTTGTTTCTGTGGTTTAACAATTTATTATTATTTTATTATTATTATATTATTATTATTTACAGATGGCATATGAGTTTGTTAATAAGGCACATGAAAGTCTACATGTTCAAGAAGGCAGTTCTGCCCCAAAAAATACATTTTGATAAAAAAAAGAAGACTACATTTAAATGGCTTTTGTGTGAAGTAGTGACCCGTGACATATGCCTAGTTCCCTGAAATGGATCAGATATAGTTTTTCTGCTGATTTTAGAATACATGGAAATCTGTCTTCAAACCTGCCTACTGTGAGTGGAATTATGTTGTGTCTGATATGCAATTATATGCATTTCACCTTCATTTGGCATATCCCCTGCCTGCCGTACAACCATGTCCCAATGGCACCCTATTTACTACATAGTTGGTTGGGAACTGAACAAAATAAGTGCCCTATAGAGGCAATTCGGTTCCATTTGGAACGCTGTGAGACTGTTGCTCCTCTTAAAATTCCATTTCGAATGTCGTGAGACTGTTGCTCCTCTTCAGTGGTATTCAGTGAAGTGATATTGAATCTTGGGTTTGGAGGATATATTGGCACGGGTGTTGTTAGGGTTGAGATGAAGTTGATGGCCGTCAAAACAACGGCTTCGAGGCCATTATCAATTTATACAACAGGTTACCAACATATTCAAATAATGATTGATATATTTTCATTAAAAAAAATATTATTTAGATTAATTTATTCATACTATTTCATTCTTCCAAAAGATTTAGTCCTGACACAGATCTAGCTTTCTACCCAAGCCGGCTGGTCGTTCGTTCCATTGGTTCAGAGACGCGACCCAGTCGTTCAGGCTTTTTGTTCTGTATCTATGGACGCGACCAAGTCAATCATTCTAAACATTGTTATACAGGCTGTCAACATTCCTATACCTTGCTTGCTAGCCAACTAGGGCTAATTTACAGTCACGTCAAAAAGATTAACAACATTAGCTGCATTTGTTTAAACTGTTTTCTAGTAACATTCTAGAAATAGCTAGTGATTTCGCCTGGCATAGAAAACGTGCACTCTCGCCAGGACACTTGTTCAAAGGAGCACAATCACTTCAAACTGAAGCTGGAACGACAGCCAACAAACTTCACTTGGTTTTATTAGACATTTTTTTTCTTTGTTTATGTCCATAAAAATGAAGCCAGCTGATTCATGATTTCAAGTGGCAGAGAAACACTTTCTGTCTGTCTCTTCCCGACTCCCGTTCATTACCATGGGACAGCTGGAGGTCAAATTTCAATATTGAAACAATTTTGCAAATGTTGGACAGAGACTGTAAGGTTTATAAAGAATCTCAGCTGTTGAAAACTAAATGTTAGTCTTAAAGACATGTGAGATAATGTCTAGATATTTTTTAAAGTGGAGATCAAAGTTATAAATTGCCTGGCTGGGCTGATGAGACAGTGGAATGCACAGTCAGATGGAACAGAGGAATTAGGCATTTCAACATCATAGATTTAGCCGGTGGCAACTTGTGGAATAGACAATGGCTGGAATATGGGTTTAACCAATCAGCAGTCAGGATTAGACTCAGCCGTTGTATAAAACATAACATCCCAGTCTGTCTGTCGCTCAGCGCCCCGCAGATTTCAATGTTGTTTCCATTTAAGGTGCTTTATTGGCATGGGAAACACATGTTAACATTTCCAAAGCAAGTGAAATAGATAACAAACAAACGTGAATTAAACAATATTTGTATTTAATTATTTATTAACACATGTTTCCCCCTTGGGAAGTCATTCTATCTTCTGGCAGTGTTTTCTGTGGGAGAGAGAGAAGGAGAGGGGGAGAGGTGGAGGTAGAGAGGGGGAGAGGTGGAGGTAGAGAGGTGGAGGTAGAGAGGGGGAGAGGTGGAGGTTGAGAGGGGGAGAGGTGGAGGTAGAGAGGGGGAGAGGTGGAGGTAGAGAGGTGGAGGTAGAGAGGGGGAGAGGTGGAGGTTGAGAGGGGGAGAGGTGGAGGTAGAGAGGGGGAGAGGTGGAGGTAGAGAGGGGGAGAGGTGGAGGTAGAGAGGTGGAGGTAGAGAGGGGGAGAGGTGGAGGTTGAGAGGGGGAGAGGTGGAGGTAGAGAGGGGGAGAGGTGGAGGTGGAGAGGGAGGAGTAGAGGTGGAGAGGGAGAGAGAGGGTGAAGTGGAGGTAGAGAGGGGGAGAGGTGGAGGGGAAGAGGTGGAGAGGGAGAATGGGAGAAGTAGAGGTAGAGAGGGAGAGGGAGAGGGAGAGTTAGAGGGAGAGAGAGGGAGAAGGAGAGGTGGAGGTAGAGAGGGGGAGAGGTGAAGGTAGAGGGAGAGGTGGAGGTAGAGAGAGAGGGAGAAGTAGAGAGAGAGAGAGAGGGAGAGAGAGGGAGAAGTAGAGTTAGAGAGGGGGAGAGGTGGAGAGGGAGAGAGAGGGAGAGGGAGGGAGAGGTGGAGGTAGAGAGGGGGAGAGGGGAAGGTAGAATGAGAGAGAGAGGGAGAAGTAGAGAGAGAGGGAGAGAAAGGGAGACGTAGAGGTAGAGAGGGGGAGAGGTGGAGAGGGCGAGAGAGGGAGAAGTCGAGGTACAGAGGGGGAGAGGTGGAGAAGTAGAGGTAGAGAGAGGGAGAAGTGGAGGTAGAGAGAGGGAGAGGGGGAGAGAGGGAGAAGTAGAGGTGTAGAGGTGTAGAGGTGGAGTGGTGGAGAGGGAGAGAGAGGGAGATGTGGAGGTAGAGAGGGGGAGATTTGGAGGTAGAGAGAGGGAGAAGGAGAGGTAGAGAGGTGGAGAGGTGGAGAGGGAGAAGTAGAGGTAGAGAGGTGGAGAGGTGGAGAGGGAGAGAGAGGGAGAAGTAGAGGTAGAGAGGGGGAGAGGTTGAGAGGGAGAGATATAGAGAAGTAGAGGGAGAGAGAGGGAGAAGTAGAGGTAGACAGAGGGATATGTGGAGAGGGAGAGGTAGAGAGAGAGAGGGAGCGGGAGAGAGAGAGGGGGAGAGGTCAAGAGGGAGAGAGAGGGATAAGTAGAGGTAGACAGAGTGAGAGGTGGAGAGGGAGACAGAGGGAGAGGTAGAGAGAGAGAGAGAGAGAGGGCTGACATCAAGGTTGTCTCTTTTGGCAGAGACTGTAGCTTACTCCTTCCAGCTCAGATCCCCAAAAACAATTTAGGTAATTAAATCAACATCCTTTTATTTCGTAGCCAACAGTGTAGAGTTTACAGTGAATGCAGGGGAATGTGTCAGAAGCAAGGCTATGCTTTTAAGGTTCCTCTATTTCAGAGTTTGTTTTTATTAGCCTCTCTGTTTCCGATGTGTTTTCCTTAATGTATCCCAAATGGCTCATTATTCCCTCCATAGTGCACTACTTTTGACCAGACCCTATGTCACCCTATTCCCTACATAGTACACTACTTTTGACCATTACCCTATGTCACAGTATTCCCTCCATAGTGCACTACTTTTGACCAGAACCCAATGTCACCCTATTCCCTGATCTAATGCTAGGGTATTAATTAATCTTATCTAATGCCAGGGTATGAACTAATTGTATCTAATGCTAGGGTATCAACAAATCTGATCTAATGCTAGAGTATTAATTAATCTGATCTAATGCCAGGGTATTAACTAATTGTATCTAATGCTAGGGTATCAACTAATCTGATCTAATGCTAGGGTATTAACTAATCTGATTTAATGCTAGGGTATCAACTAATCTAATCTAATTCTAGGGTATTAAGTAATTTGATCTAAATCTAGTGTATTAACTAATCTGATCTAAATCTAGGGTATTAATTAATCTGATCTAATGCCAGGGTATTAACTAATTTCATATCATGCTGGGGTATTAACTAATTTGATCTAATGCTAGGGTATTAACTAATCTGATCTAATGCTAGGGTATTAACTAATCTGATCTAAATCTAGGGTATTAACTAATCTGATTTTATGGTAGGGTATTAACTAATCTGATCTAATTCTAGGGTATTAACTAATCTGATCTAAATCTAGGGTATTAACTAATCTGATCTAAATCTAGGGTATTAACTAATCTGATTTTATGGTAGGGTATTAACTAATCTGATCTAATGCTAGGGTATTAACTAATCTGATCTAATGCTAGGGTATTAAGTAATCTGATCTAAATGTAGAGTATTAACTAATCTGATCTACTGCTAGGGTATTCACAAGTCAAATCTAATGCTTGGGTTTTTATTCATCTAATATCATGCTAGGGTATTCACTAATTAGTATTTACTTGTGTGTGCCAGATTCAAGAGGTTAAACCATTGTTGCTATAAAACTGACATTTACTTTCTGTCCTGCATAAAGCGTGTTGTCAAGATAATGATTAGGTAATGATTATGGTGGGTACACTCCAATAAAATGAAGAGAGCCCAACCAGCATGGTTCCATAATGGTCCAGAATGTTTCAAAATGGTTCCAGAATGTTTCAAAATGTTTCCAGAATGGTTCCAGAATGTTTCAAAATGGTTCCAGAATGGTTCAAAATGGTTCCAGAATGGTTCAAAATGGTTCCAGAATGGTTCCAGCATGTTTCAAAATGGTTCCAGAATGGTTCCATAATGTTTCCAGAATGGTTCCAAAATGTTTCAAAATGGTTCCAGAATGGTTCCAGCATGTTTCAAAATGGTTCCAGAATGGTTCCAGCATGTTTCAAAATGGTTCCAGTATGGTTCCAGAATGTTTCAAAATAGTTCCAGAATGGTTCCAGAATGTTTCAAAATAGTTCCAGAATGGTTCCAGAATGTTTCAAAATAGTTCCAGAATGGTTCCAGAATGTTTCAAAATAGTTCCAGAATGGTTCCAGAATGTTTCAAAATAGTTCCAGAATGGTTCCAGAATGTTTCAAAATGGTTCCGGAAAACTTCCATACTGATTCAAAATGGTTCCAGAATGCTTCCAGAATGTTTCAAAATGTTTCCAGAATGTTTCAAAATGTTTCCAGAATGTTTCAAAATGGTCCCGGTGTCACACCCTGACCCTAGTTTATTTTGTATATTTCTATGTTTTGGTTGGTCAGGGTGTGATCTGAGTGGGCATTCTATGTTGGATGTCTTGTTTGTCTATTTCTATGTCTGGCCTGATATGGTTCTCAATCAGAGGCAGGTGTTAGTCATTGTCTCTGATTGGGAACCATATTTAGGTAGCCTGGGTTTCACTGTGTGTTTGTGGGTGATTGTTCCTGTCTCTGTGTTTTGCACCAGATAGGGCTGGTTTCGGTTTTCGTACGTTTGTTATTTTGTTAGTTTAATCGTGTATAGTTTCCTTATTAAATAAAACGAATCACAACTACGCTGCATTTTGGTCCGCTCCTCCTTCCCACAACGAAAGCCGTGACACCCGGAATGGTCTATTATGACAAAATGTGGTTTTATTATGAACATTGAATACATAAAATAAACACTTGCGTATATGTTTTCACAACAAGAGAACCCCTTCCAACTATCTACAATCTGGTAGTAACATTGTCGAATGGAGTAAAAGTTGCACATCTAACAGCGAGAACTAGCTCCTTACCATTGGCCTCTGTCTATTCCAGAAACAGCTATACCCCTTTTTAATCACTTTGAAAATTAACTTTTTTTAAGGGGAGGGAGCTGGGTGAAAGATATATCCGTTTATGGTAGTTGACAAGGGACATTACACTGGAGAGATTAGAACTGGCTTTCTGACAAACAGCCCATCAGACAATGATCAGGAAGTTGTAGGAAGAACTTAGAGATGGATGGTTGGATGGATGGATAGAGCGAGAGAGAGAGAGGGGGGGGCAGAGAGGGAGGCAGGGAGGGAGGGAGGGAGGGAGGGGGAGAGAGAGAGAGAGGGAGGGAAGGAGTGAGGGTTGGAGGGAGGGAGGGAGAGAGAGAGAGAGAGAGGGTTGGAGGGAAGGAGAGGGAGGGAGGGAGAGAGTCACAAACCCATTTTCTAGAGGGCGAGAGGCAGGGCAGCAGACAGTGGGGCCAGCCAAGACTCACTTCCTTTCCTCCTCTCCCCCATTCATCCGCTCTCTCTCTTAATCAGGACAAAACAGGCCACAATAAACAGTGGTGACATCAGAAACCTGATTACTAGGGGACTGCAGAGGACTCTGTCTGCCTACTGAAGAGGCCCTGTTCCTTCACACTGACAATCCCAAATGTCGCCCCATTCCAAACATAGTGCACTACTTTTGACCAGGGTCTATGGGAATCCTATTAGCGCTGGCCAAAAGTAGTGCACTATGTAGGGAATAGGGCACCATTTGGCACAGCAGAAATATCCGCACTCTGTGAATTGGCAGGGGACCTTAGAGGGACATACTGTTCTGTTCTAGTGGTCCTAATTATGACCTCTCCTAAACCACAATGACATGACTCCATTATGGCTCTGAACATGACTACTGATGACATGGCTCCATTATGGCTCTGAACATGACTACTGATGACATGGCTCCATTATGGCTCTGAACATGACTACTGATGACATGGCTCCATTATGGCTCTGAACATGACTACTGATGACATGACTCCATTATGGCTCTGAACATGACTACTGATGACATGACTCCATTATGGCTCTGAACATGACTACTGATGACATGGCTCCATTATGGCTCTGAACATGACTACTGATGACATGACTCCATTATGGCTCTGAACATGACTACTGATGACATGGCTCCATTATGGCTCTGAACATGACTACTGATGACATGACTCCATTATGGCTCTGAACATGACTACTGATGACATGACTCCATTATGGCTCTGAACATGACTACTGATGACATGGCTCCATTATGGCTCTGAACATGACTACTGATGACATGGCTCCATTATGGCTCTGAACATGACTACTGATGACATGACCCCATTATGGCTCTGAACATGACTACTGATGACATGACTCCATTATGGCTCTGAACATGACTACTGATGACATGGCTCCATTATGGCTCTAAACATGACTACTGATGACATGACTACTGATGGCATGACTCCATTATGGCTCTGAACATGACTACTGATGACATGGCTCCATTATGGCTCTGAACATGACTACTGATGACATGGCTCCATTATGGCTCTGAACATGACTACTGATGACAAGGCTCCATTATGGCTCTGAACATGACTACTGATGACATGGCTCCATTATGGCTCTGAACATGACTACTGATGATATGGCTCCATTATGGCTCTGAACATGACTACTGATGACATGACTCCATTATGGCTCTGAACATGACTACTGATGACATGACTCCATTATGGCTCTGAACATGACTACTGATGACATGGCTCCATTATGGCTCTGAACATGACTACTGATGATATGGCTCCATTATGGCTCTGAACATGACTACTGATGACATGACTCCATTATGGCTCTGAACATGACTACTGATGACATGGCTCCATTATGGCTCTGAACATGACTACTGATGACATGGCTCCATTATGGCTCTGAACATGACTACTGATGACATGGCTCCATTATGGCTCTGAACATGACTACTGATGATATGGCTCCATTATGGCTCTGAACATGACTACTGATGAAATGGCTCCATTATGGCTCTGAACATGACTACTGATGACATGGCTCCATTATGGCTCTGAACATGACTACTGATGACATGACCCCATTATGGCTCTGAACATGACTACTGATGACATGACCCCATTATGGCTCTGAACATGACTACTGATGACATGACTCCATTATGGCTCTGAACATGACTACTGATGACATTACTCCATTATGGCTCTGAACATGACTACTGATGGTGTATCCCTAATCCTCTCACTTTTAGTCTATCTTCATGATGAACATTATTGAAAAATGTAGATTCTCCGCCTAAATGAACATATCCAAATTGAAATTATTAATCATGAGAAGACTATAAAAATAACTGGGAATGTTGCGTAGTTCTAGAAAGGTCTGGAACTCACCTTTCTTGTAAAAAATAGTTCTGCATTGCTAAGGTGTAGTCACGTCTAAGGACACAAGCTCAAGTACAGTGGGGAGAACAAGTATTTGAAACACTGACGATTTTGCAGGTTTTCCTACCTTCAAAGCATGTAGAGGTCTGTAGACGGAATCGAAAACAAAAATCCAGAAAATCACGTATGATTTTTCAGAAATTAATTTGCATTTTATTGCATGACATATGCAAGTATGTCTGGAGGGTCTGTGTGGAAAATGAAATTGCTGATGGAGGGAAGCCATGGGGATCAGGGTGATTCAACTGCCTCTGCATCTGGGTGGTGGAGTCTGTGAAACTCTCCTGCCATTGTTGGGCTCAAGAATTTTCACACATCTCACTTCACACTTCAGTGATAAGTGAAGTGGCAGCCAGGTTCTGTTCTGTACTTGCAGCTCGTTAGCCTTATTTATTACGGTTTTTACAACAAAATTACCTTGAGATGATTGTCTTTTACTTTTTTTTTTTACATCAAATGTAGGTTCAGACTGAACATTACTCACTTGTGTTGGACGGCCAGGAGTCTGCTGTGTTCGATGTTGCTCTCTCTGTACTTTAACTACACTGTATATATATATGTATGAGCCAGGAGTCTGCTGTGTTAGATGTTGCTCTCTCTGTACTTTAACTACACTGTATATATATATGTAGGAGCTAGGAGTCTGCTGTTTCTATTGCAGGTTTTGGTTTCGTTAGAAGTGTTTTCTTTCTTCTCCCTAATCTCTTTCTCTCTACCTCTCTATTCTCCCTCTTTCGTTTATGATGTTTATTTATCACCGTCATCACCTGCTTCGCCCTTAAGCCCGATTGATTGATCGCGTGGGGATGGCGCTGGCCAGACCCTAATCTGCATCAACCCCCCAGGACGGAGTCCTGATGATTATGTTAATTAAACTCTGTGTCATTGGGAGACGCACACCAGCAAGCAATAACAACACACACACACATACACACACACACACACACACACACACACACACACACACACACACACACACACACACACACACACACACACACACACACACACACACACACACACACACACACACACAGTAACACACACACACACACAGTAACACACACAGTAACACAGTAACACACAGTAACACACACACACACATTAACACACAGTAACACACACAATAACACAGTAACTCATAGAAACACACAGTAACACACACACACACAATAACACACAGTAACACACACAGTAACACACACAATAACACAATAACACACAGTAACACACAGTAACACACAGTAACACACAGTAACACACACAGTAACACACAGTAACACACAGTAACACACACACAGTAACACAGTAACACACAGTAACACACAGTAACACACACAGTAACACACAGTAACACACAGTAACGCACACACAGTAACACAGTAACACACAGTAACACACAGTAACACACACAGTAACACACAGTAACACAGTAACCCCCCCTGGTCAAAAACAGAGAGAAAGAAAGGAAGAGATAAAGGGAGGGAATAGATTATTTTCCAGATGGACGGACGCTTGAGTTTTTTTGTAAATATTTGCCAATATTTTCCTAATCTCTGCATAACTACTTCAGTGGCGCGTATCGAAAAGCATGTTTGCTATGCAAATCAGAGTTCTATAGTCAGGTTAAAACGGATGGGTCTGGGGGACAGGCTGAAGGATGTCTGAGTGGAAGGGTCCGCATTCCAAATGGCACCCTGTTCCCTAAGTAGTGCACTATGACTCTGTTCAAAAGTAGTGCACTACGCCATTTGAGACACAGTGTGTGCGGTGGAATCCTCTTAGCCATCAACCCATCTCTGTAATAAATTCTACTTCTCAATGTCTTGGTTATATTGTTATCTTCTGTCTTTCTCCTCTCTCATCTCGCTATCCTCCCCTCTTTGTTCTCTCCTTTTGTGTTTTGCTTGTCGATCTATCGCTCCCGAGTTCCCTCTCACGGCCTCTCTTCCTCTTTCTCTCTCTTCATCGCTGTTAGCAGATAAAGGGTTCGTTCTCCTCTTCTTCCTCTTCTCCCTCCTCTCTTTCTCCCTGCCAGGTCACCCATGGGTCATTCTGAGTTTTACTGCCCGAATAATCTCCTCTTAGTACTAAATACAAAAAAAGGCCCTTTAATTTGTAACAAGCCTTTTATTTAATTACGTTGCAGGAGATATATTCACAGTCTGAGTCTCAAATGGTACCCTAAAACCTTTTCCAATGCACTACTTTTATCAAGAGGCCCTATGGCCATTTCAGATAACCCCACTGGCTAAAAAATATTTAATTCCTTTATTGCACCAAACCCCTGGCCGTTATTTACGACATCAGGCAAAGCAATTCAATAAACCCCAAATGAACCTGGCCAGATAGTGTTTTCTCCATTAGCTCCATGCGCTCCCCTCTCGATTGTCTCAGTAAATAAGAAGTATCAACTTCCATGGGCGGTATCTAACTGGCACGGCCACACCGAAGCACCTCCCAGTATCTCTGCAACACCGCAGCACCTCCCAGTATCTCTGCTGAAGCACCTCCCAGTATCTCTGCCACACCGCAGCACCTCCCAGTATCTCTGCAACACTGCAGCACCTCCAAGTATCTCTGCAACACCGCAGCACCTCCAAGTATCTCTGCCACAATGCTGCACCTCCAAGTATCTCTGCAACACCGCAGCACCTCCAAGTATCTCTGCAACACCGCAGCACCTCCCAGTATCTCTGCAACACTGCAGCACCTCCAAGTATCTCTGCAACACCGCAGCACCTCCAAGTATCTCTGCAACACTGCAGCACCTCCCAGTATCTCTGCCGAAGCACCTCCCAGTATCTCTGCAACACCGCAGCACCTCCCAGTATCTCTGCAACACCGCAGCACCTCCCAGTATCTCTGCAACACCGCAGCACCTCCAAGTATCTCTGCAACACTGCAGCACCTCCCAGTATCTCTGCCGAAGCACCTCCCAGTATCTCTGCAACACTGCAGCAACTCCCAGTATCTCTGCAACACCGCAGCACCTCCCAGTATCTCTGCAACACCGCAGCACCTCCCAGTATCTCTGCTGAAGCACCTCCCAGTATCTCTGCAACAATGCAGCACCTCCCAGTATCTCTGCCGAAGCACCTCCCAGTATCTCTGCTGAAGCACCTCCCAGTATCTCTGCAACACTGCAGCACCTCCCAGTATCTCTGCAACACCGCAGCACCTCCCAGTATCTCTGCAACACCGCAGCACCTCCCAGTATCTCTGCCACACCGCAGCACCTCCAAGTATCTCTGCCACACTGCAGCACCTCCAAGTATCTCTGCAACACCGCTGCACCTCCAAGTATCTCTGCAACACCGCAGCACCTCCCAGTATCTCTGCAACACCGCAGCACCTCCCAGTATCTCTGCAACACCGCAGCACCTCCCAGTATCTCTGCAACACCGCAGCACCTCCAAGTATCTCTGCAACACCGCAGCACCTCCCACTATCTCTGCAACACCGCAGCACCTCCCAGTGTCTCTGCCACACCGCAGCACCTCCAAGTATCTCTGCCACAACGCTGCACCTCCAAGTATCTCTGCCACACTGCAGCACCTCCAAGTATCTCTGCCACACTGCAGCACCTCCAAGTATCTCTGCCACACTGCAGCACCTCCAAGTATCTCTGCCACAATGCTGCACCTCCCAGTATCTCTGCAACACCGCAGCACCTCCCAGTATCTCTGCAACACCGCAGCACCTCCAAGTATCTCTGCAACACCGCAGCACCTCCAAGTATCTCTGCAACACCGCAGCACCTCCCAGTATCTCTGCCACAATGCTGCACCTCCAAGTATCTCTGCAACACTGCAGCACCTCCAACTATCTCTGCAACACCGCAGCACCTCCCAGTATCTCTGCCACAATGCTGCACCTCCCAGTATCTCTGCCACAACGCTGCACCTCCCAGTATCTCTGCCACAATGCAGCACCTCCAAGTATCTCTGCAACACTGTAGCACCTCCAAGTATCTCTGCCACACTGCAGCACCTCCAAGTATCTCTGCCACACTTCAGCACCTCCAAGTATCTCTGCAACACTGCAGCATCTCCAAGTATCTCTGCCACACTTCAGCACCTCCAAGTATCTCTGCCACACTTCAGCACCTCCAAGTATCTCTGCAACACTGCAGCACCTCCAAGTATCTCTGCCGAAGCACCTCCCAGTATCTCTGCCACACTGCAGCACCTCCAAGTATCTCTGCCACAATGCAGCACCTCCAAGTATCTCTGCCACACTGCAGCACCTCCAAGTATCTCTGCAACACTGCAGCACCTCCAAGTATCTCTGCAACACTGCAGCACCTCCAAGTATCTCTGCAACACTGCAGCACCTCCAAGTATCTCTGCAACACCGCAGCACCTCCCAGTATCTCTGCAACACTGCAGCACCTCCAAGTATCTCTGCAACACCGCAGCACCTCCAAGTATCTCTGCAACACTGCAGCACCTCCCAGTATCTCTGCCAAAGCACCTCCCAGTATCTCTGCAACACCGCAGCACCTCCCAGTATCTCTGCAACACCGCAGCACCTCCCAGTATCTCTGCAACACCGCAGCACCTCCAAGTATCTCTGCAACACTGCAGCACCTCCCAGTATCTCTGCCGAAGCACCTCCCAGTATCTCTGCAACACTGCAGCAACTCCCAGTATCTCTGCAACACCGCAGCACCTCCCAGTATCTCTGCAACACCGCAGCACCTCCCAGTATCTCTGCTGAAGCACCTCCCAGTATCTCTGCAACAATGCAGCACCTCCCAGTATCTCTGCCGAAGCACCTCCCAGTATCTCTGCTGAAGCACCTCCCAGTATCTCTGCAACACTGCAGCACCTCCCAGTATCTCTGCAACACCGCAGCACCTCCCAGTATCTCTGCAACACCGCAGCACCTCCCAGTATCTCTGCCACACCGCAGCACCTCCAAGTATCTCTGCAACACCGCTGCACCTCCAAGTATCTCTGCAACACCGCAGCACCTCCCAGTATCTCTGCAACACCGCAGCACCTCCCAGTATCTCTGCCACACCGCAGCACCTCCAAGTATCTCTGCCACACTGCAGCACCTCCAAGTATCTCTGCAACACCGCAGCACCTCCCAGTATCTCTGCAACACCGCAGCACCTCCCACTATCTCTGCAACACCGCAGCACCTCCCAGTATCTCTGCCACACCGCAGCACCTCCCAGTATCTCTGCAACACCGCAGCACCTCCCAGTATCTCTGCCACACCGCAGCACCTCCCAGTATCTCTGCAACACCGCAGCACCTCCCAGTATCTCTGCAACACCGCAGCACCTCCAAGTATCTCTGCAACACCGCAGCACCTCCCAGTATCTCTGCCACACTGCAGCACCTCCAAGTATCTCTGCTGAAGCACCTCCCAGTATCTCTGCAACACCGCAGCACCTCCAAGTATCTCTGCTGAAGCACCTCCCAGTATCTCTGCAACACCGCAGCACCTCCAAGTATCTCTGCTGAAGCACCTCCCAGTATCTCTGCAACACCGCAGCACCTCCAAGTATCTCTGCTGAAGCACCTCCCAGTATCTCTGCAACACCGCAGCACCTCCAAGTATCTCTGCTGAAGCACCTCCCAGTATCTCTGCAACACCGCAGCACCTCCAAGTATCTCTGCTGAAGCACCTCCCAGTATCTCTGCCACACCGCAGCACCTCCCAGTATCTCTGCCACACCGCAGCACCTCCAAGTATCTCTGCTGAAGCACCTCCCAGTATCTCTGCTGAAGCACCTCCCAGTATCTCTGCCACACCGCAGCACCTCCAAGTATCTCTGCTGAAGCACCTCCCAGTATCTCTGCTGAAGCACCTCCCAGTATCTCTGCAACACTGCTGCACCTCCAAGTATCTCTGCCACACTGCAGCACCTCCAAGTATCTCTGCCACAACGCTGCACCTCCAAGTATCTCTGCCGAAGCACCTCCAAGTATCTCTGCCGAACTAAGTAGGTTGCTTAAGGAGAGAGATGAGGTGTGAATCACAGGCGATTAAGATCAGGTAATCACATTCAACGCTCCCTGTAATGTCATTGTGCCTGGAAATAGAGCTCTATCGCCTCACACATGCATGGACCATTTTGTGGTGTGGTGCAACTCATCCTAATGGAAAGTCTGTAATCTGAGCACCCCTCACCTCCTTCCATTGGACCAGGGACTCCCCCTTCAGAGGTATACTAAGCTCTTTTTCTCTTCATCTCATCCCACATGACACACTAATCCCTATAAAGAACACTACTTTTGACCAGAGCCCTTTTAAGAATTGTGTGCCAGTTGGGATGTAATGTATACATTTTCTTTGTGATCTCTCTCCATTGAGAACATAGTGTCACAGACTAGAACAACCGAAAGATCAAGGCCATTAATGTGTAGCACCATGCCCAGACATGCCCACGGGGACTTCAATGGAACCCTATTACCTATTTTGTGCCCAATAGGCCCTGGTTAAAAGTAGTGCACTACGAAGGGGACAGGGTGCCATTTGTGTCGCGGACACTTTTACTATTTAATTTATTTCAGCTGAATTCCCTTTCTACCTCTCGTCTGGCATCCGATTCGCTCCCACGGGCGGACCACTTCATCTATTTTGAGGAGTTGTCGAGTGGTCATTTCCTGTTAGGCCAATTGTTGTTGTTGTTTTTTTTTTCCTGCGACTAGCCTGTCATTGAGATAAAATGTTTACTATGATCTACTGATCCATTTACTTTATGTTCCCGTTCTAATATTTTATTAATTCTTGTTTATGTTGTATTGTTGAGAAGGAACTTGGAAGTAAGCGCTTGGTAGAATGTATGTACACCATGCCTATCTTGTTCATACAACTAATAAAACTGAAACTGAAACTGAAACTTGATAGGAATTACTCACATCAGCACCGCCAGTTTGACTGAGACATGAGAGGTGTGGAGAAGAGGATAGCTACGTGAGAAATAGAAGGTAACCAGGGGTAACCAGGGTTGCAGCTGTCTGCTACACAACAGTGAGTAATACACTTGTTCTCCAGTTGGCTGGTTGTCTGTCTGGCTGGTTGGCTGGCTGGCTGGCTGGTTGGCTGGTTGGTTGGCTGACTGGCTGGCTGGTTTGCAGGCTAGCTGGTTGAAGGGGGGTGAGAAGGATTACTTTATCCTATCCTAGGTATAAAGTAATCCTTCTCCCCCCCCCTTAAATGATTTAGATGCACTATTGTAAAGTGGCTGTTCCACTGGATGTCATAAGGTGAATTCACCAATTTGTAAGTCGCTCTAGATAAGAGCGTCTGCTAAATGACTTAAATGTAATGTAATCTACTATATATAATAACATCTACTACATATAATAAAATCTACTATATATAATACAAATACTATCAGTAATAATATCAACAACCAATAATATATACAACCAATAATAATATATAATATATATAATAATATCTACTATATATAATAATAATATCTAATTATTATGATTATATATAGTAGATATTATGATTATATATAGTAGATATTATGATTATATATATTAGATATTATTAGATATTATTATTATATATGGTAGATATTATTATTATTATAGATAGGAGATATTATTATTATAGATAGTAGATATTGTTGTTATAGATAGTATATATTGTTGTTATAGATAGTATATATTGTTGTTATAGATAGTAGATACAATTATTATATATAGTAGATATTATTATTATATATAGGAGATATTATTATTATAGATAGTAGATATTGTTGTTATAGATAGTATATATTGTTGTTATAGATAGTAGATATTATTATTATATATAGTAGATATTATTATTATAGATAGTAGATATTGTTGTTATAGATAGTATATATTGTTGTTATAGATAGTAGATATTATTATATATATAGTAGATATTATTATTATAGATAGTAGATATTGTTGTTATAGATAGTATATATTGTTGTTATAGATAGTATATATTATTATTGATAGTATATATTATTATTGATAGTATATATTGTTATTGGTAGTAGATATTATTATTGATAGTAGATATTATTATTGATAGTATACATTGTTATTGATAGTAGATATTATTATTGATAGTATATATTGTTATTGGTAGTATATATTATTATTGGTAGTAGATATTGTTATTGGTAGTATATATTATTATTGATAGTAGATATTATTATTGATAGTATATATTGTTATTGATAGTAGATATTATTATTGATAGTATATATTGTTATTGGTAGTATATATTATTATTGGTAGTATATATTGTTATTGGTAGTATATATTATTATTGATAGTAGATAGTATTATTGATAGTATATATTGTCATTGGTAGTAGATATTATTATTGATAGTATATATTATTATTGATAGTATATATTGTTATTGATAGTATATATTATTATTGATAGTATATATTGTTATTGGTAGTATATATTATTATTGGTAGTATATATTGTTATTGGTAGTAGATATTAATATTGATAGTATATATTACTATTGGTAGTAGATAGTATTATTGATAGTATGTATTATTATTGATAGTATATATTGTTATTGGTAGTATATATTATTATTGGTAGTATATATTGTTATTGGTAGTAGATATTAATATTGATAGTATATATTATTATTGGTAGTATATATTGTTATTGGTAGTATATATTATTATTGATAGTATATATTATTATTGATAGTGTATATTGTTATTGATAGTAGATAGTATTATTGATAGTATATATTGTTATTGATAATATATATTATTATTGATAGTATATATTGTTATTGATAGTAGATAGTATTATTGATAGTATATATTGTCATTGCTAGTGGTAGTATTATTGATAGTATTAGTATTATTATTGGTAGTATATATTATTATTGGTAGTATATATTGTTATTGGTAGTAGATATTAATATTGATAGTATATATTATTATTGGTAGTATATATTGTTATTGGTAGTATATATTATTATTGATAGTATATATTATTATTATTGATAGTGTATATTGTTATTGATAGTAGATAGTATTATTGATAGTATATATTGTTATTGATAATATATATTATTATTGATAGTATATATTGTTATTGATAGTAGATAGTATTATTGATAGTATATATTGTCATTGCTAGTGGTAGTATTATTGATAGTAGATATTATTATTGATAGTATATATTGTCATTGGTTGTGGTAGTATTATTGATAGTATATATTGTCATTGGTAGTAGATATTATTATTGATAGTATATATTATTATTGATAGTATATATTATTATTGGTAGTATATATTGTTATTGGTAGTATATATTATTATTGATAGTATATATTATTATTGATAGTGTATATTGTTATTGATAGTAGATAGTATTATTGATAGTATATATTGTTATTGATAATATATATTATTATTGATAGTATATATTGTTATTGATAGTAGATAGTATTATTGATAGTATATATTGTCATTGCTAGTGGTAGTATTATTGATAGTATTAGTATTATTATTGGTAGTATATATTATTATTGGTAGTATATATTGTTATTGGTAGTAGATATTAATATTGATAGTATATATTATTATTGGTAGTATATATTGTTATTGGTAGTATATATTATTATTGATAGTATATATTATTATTGATAGTGTATATTGTTATTGATAGTAGATAGTATTATTGATAGTATATATTGTTATTGATAATATATATTATTATTGATAGTATATATTGTTATTGATAGTAGATAGTATTATTGATAGTATATATTGTCATTGCTAGTGGTAGTATTATTGATAGTAGATATTATTATTGATAGTATATATTGTCATTGGTTGTGGTAGTATTATTGATAGTATATATTGTCATTGGTAGTAGATATTATTATTGATAGTATATATTATTATTGATAGTATATATTGTTATTGGTAGTATATATTGTTATTGATAGTATATATTATTATTGATAGTATATATTGTTATTGATAGTAGATAGTATTATTGATTGTATATATTGTCATTGATAGTGGTAGTATTATTGATAGTAGATATTATTATTGATAGTATATATTGTCATTGGTAGTAGATATTATTATTGATAGTATATATTATTATTGATAGTATATATTGTTATTGGTAGTATATATTGTTATTGATAGTATATATTATTATTGATAGTATATATTGTTATTGATAGTAGATATTATTATTGATAGTATAAATTGTTATTGGTAGTATATATTGTTATTGCTAGTAGATATTATTATTGGTAGTATATATTGTTATTGATAGTATATATTGTTATTGATAGTAGATATTATTATTGGTAGTATATATTGTTATTGATAGTAGATATTATTATTGATAGTATATATTGTTATTGGTAGTATATATTATTATTGATAGTAGATATTATTATTGATAGTATATATTGTTATTGGTAGTATATATTATTATTGATAGTAGATATTATTATTGATAGTATATATTATTATTGATAGTATATATTATTATTGAAAGTATATATTATTATTGATAGTAGATATTATTATTGATAGTATATATTGTTATTGGTAGTATATATTGTTATTGATAGTATATATTGTTATTGGTAGTGGTAGTATTATTGATAGTAGATATTATTATTGGTAGTATATGTTGTTATTGGTAGTATATATTGTTATTGGTAGTGGTAGTATTATTGATAGTATATATTATATATAGTATATATTGTTATTGATAGTAGATATTATTATTGGTAGTATATATTGTTATTGGTAGTGGTAGTATTATTGATAGTATATATTATATATAGTATATATTGTTATTGGTAGTGGTAGTATTATTGGTAGTATACATTGTTATTGGTAGTGGTAGTATATATTGTTATTGGTAGTATATGTTGTTATTGGTAGTATATATTGTTATTGGTAGTGGTAGTATTATTGATAGTATATATTATATATAGTATATATTGTTATTGATAGTAGATATTATTATTGGTAGTATATATTGTTATTGGTAGTGGTAGTATTATTGATAGTATATATTATATATAGTATATATTGTTATTGGTAGTGGTAGTATTATTGGTAGTATACATTGTTATTGGTAGTGGTAGTATATATTGTTATTGGTAGTATATATTGTTATTGATAGTATATATTGTTATTGGTAGTAGATATTATTAATGATAGTATATATTATTATTGGTAGTGGTAGTATTATTGATAGTATATATTGTTATTGGTAGTGGTAGTATTATTGATAGTATATATTATATATAGTATATATTGTTATTGGTAGTGGTATTATTATTGGTAGTATACATTGTTATTGGTAGTGGTAGTATATATTGTTATTGGTAGTATATATTGTTATTGATAGTATATATTGTTATTGGTAGTATATATTGTTATTGATAGTATATATTGTTATTGGTAGTAGATATTATTATTGATAGTATATATTATTATTGGTAGTGGTAGTATTATTGATAGTATATATTGTTATTGGTAGTGGTAGTATTATTGATAGTATATATTGTTATTGGTAGGGTTAGTATTATTGATAGTATATATTATTATTGGTAGTGGTAGTATTATTGATAGTATATATTGTTATTGGTAGTGGTAGTATTATTGATAGTATATATTGTTATTGGTAGTGGTAGTATTATTGATAGTATATATTGTAATTGGTAGTGGTAGTATTATTTTTGGTAGAAAATAGTATTATTAATATTATGTATTATTGTTTCTACAAGAGAAGTCAAGCCCTCCATTGTAATTTCCCTGTTCGTTTTCAATGACACAAACGTCTTGTCTCTGGATCTCATAATGGGAGAAGCCAGCTCACATCAGCACTACACTGGAGTCATGCTATATTCAGATATGCACCATGGCTTATCTCTGCCATTTCTGCCTTAACTATCTCCTCGTCTACATCTGATTTGAATGGCATGATTTTTACTGAACGTTTAATTCCCTCTAAGAAAAGACACAATGACAAGCCAATAGTAGAACAGAGGAAATGTCGATCATGAAACCGTGTTTGTGTCACGTGTTCATGTCATGTGAACGTACAGCAGAATGGGTTTGTGTTTTCTTTTCTGAAATTGGACAACAACAAAAAAGCTTTTCTTTTGTAGAATAATTACAATGACAATACATTTGACACTTCTGACAACTCCACTTCTAACATACTGTCACGTGTGCTCCCGATCCGTCCTCTAGGTCACCAGGCTGCTAGTTAGGGCACACACCTGTCACCAGCGTTACGCGCATAATGACACTCACCTGGACTCCATCATCTCCTTGATGACCTGCCCTTTACATGTCCCTCCCTTTGGTTTCTTCCCCAGTCCTCATTGTTTCTGTTTCCTGTTTCATGTCGGTTCGGCTGATTGTGTTTTGTGTTTGTTTTGTTTATTTATTAAATGTGTTCCGTCCCTGAACTTGCTTCCCACTCCTAAGATACCCGTAGGAGATGCCCATCGGCTGGCATCAGTACAGAAATAGATATGATTTGTTAAAGATGGTAATGAGGCTCCAATTTGACATGGTCCATTTCAATTAAACGATAATTACCCAAGAGCCCCCAAAAGACCAAATCTAAATGAACGTCTTAAATGAACTGGATGGGACAAGTTAAATGGCTCCTGACTCTTCTCTCTCTACCATTATCCACAGCCTGGTCGGCTGGCAGGTCAGGAGGGGAATGGATATTCCACACTATCCCTTCTTGGGTCAATGCTTTGCTTTCTACACTCTTAGAAAAAAAAGGATGCTCTCTAGAACCGAAAATAGTTATTTGGCTGGGACACTTTAATAAAGAACACTTTGGCTGTCCCCGTAGGAGAACACTTTAATAAAGAACCTTTTTGGTTCCAGATAGAATCCCTTTTGAGTTCCATGTAGAATTATTTACACATTTACCTGGAACCAAAAAGGGTTCTACATGGAACCAAAAACAGTTATCCTATGGGGACAGCCGAAGAACCCTTCTGGAACCCTTTTTTGTAAAAGTGTATGTCGAGTAAATCTCCTATAATCACATTTTAATGAATTATCTAATGGTTGCGTTCTAAATGTAATAATTCAAATGTCTTTGTAAAACATGTAATTAGGCAGTGAACCGGGACACAGCTCCTAATGCTAGGTTCCCATAGCCTCAAAGACATCCGGGCTTCTTCATTAACGACATCCCTTCTCCTCATAAAGGTCCCGGACAGGTCATCCAATCAGTCAAAAGGTCAGGAGTCAGGCATGAACATCAGTGGCTAAACTGGATTAGGGATGCCGTGCAGGGGGGGGGGGGCATTATAACTCCCCAGTGGACACAGTGAAAGGGTATAAAGGAAGTAGGATAAAGGGAGATGAGATTACAAGGGACAGGCTGCCTCTAATATGGTTCCCTGTGCACTACTTTTGACCAGAACTCTATGGGTGTTCTTTACAGGGACACTGCCTGGCTGTCAGTCCAGAAGCAGTTGGACCATTGCATTTTGTATCTGTTTGAGACGCAGCTGTAGCGTGGTGTGGTGGTGTCAGGCCTCCAACCAACCTCGCTAGATGGCACTGTTCACACTTTCCCAGCTGCATATAGGAATTGAACTCTGAAATTCAACTCAGTCTGTAAACATCCGAGAGAAAGAGAGACAAATAGAGAGAGAGAGATTCAGACAGCGAGAGAGGGAAAGGAGAGAGAGAGAAAGGAGAGAGAGAGGGAAAGGAGAGAGAGGGAAAGGAGAGAGAGAGGGGGAAAGGAGAGAGAGAGAGACAAATAGAGAGAGAGAGAGATTCAGACAGCGAGAGAGGGAAAGGAGAGAGGGAAAGGAGAGAGAGGGAAAGGAGAGAGAGGGAAAGGAGAGAGAGGGAAAGGAGAGAGAGAGGGAAAGGAGAGAGAGGGAATGGAGAGAGAGAGGGAAAGGAGAGAGAGAGGGGGAAAGGAGAGAGAGAGAGGGAAAGGAGAGAGAGAGGGAAAGAGAGAGAGAGGGAAAGGAGAGAGAGAGGGAAAGGAGAGAGAGAGAGGGAAAGGAGAGAGAGAGGGAAATGAGAGAGAGAGGGAAAGGAGAGAGAGGGAAATGAGAGAGAGAGGGAAAGGAGAGAGAGAGGGAAAGGAGAGAGAGAGGGGGAAAGGAGAGAGAGAGAGACAAATAGAGAGAGAAAGAGATTCAGACAGCGAGAGAGGGAAAGGAGAGAGAGGGAAAGGAGAGAGAGGGAAAGGAGAGAGAGAGGGAAAGGAGAGCGAGGGAAAGGAGAGAGGGGAAAGGAGAGAGAGGGAAAGGAGAGAGAGAGGGAAAGGAGAGAGAGGGGGGAAAGGAGAGAGAGAGAGGGAAAGGAGAGAGAGAGGGAAAGGAGAGAGAGGGAAAGGAGAGAGAGGGAAAGGAGAGAGAGAGGGAAAGGAGAGAGAGGGAAAGGAGAGAGAGGGAAAGGAGAGAGAGAGGGGGA
>NC_088223.1:5210547-5243047 GCF_036934945.1 Oncorhynchus masou masou | reverse complement strand
GCTTTGTTCTGTTTAGTGACGGTGGCATGAATCATGATGCTGTGTCCCACCCATTAACATCACATTGCATGTCCTCCCCCATCACATCCTAATATCCTCACCCATTACATCCCACTGTCCTCCCCCATTACATCCCACTTTCCTCCCCCATTGCATCCCACTGTCCTCCCCCATTGCATCCCACTGTCCTCCCCCATTACATCCCACTGTCCTCCCCCATTACATCCCACTGTCCACCCCCATTACATCCCACTGTACTCTTTCATTACATCCCACTGTCCTCCCCCATTACATCCCACTGTCCTCCCCCATTACATCCCACTGTCCTCCCCCATTACATCCCACTTTCCTCCCCCATTGCATCCCACTGTCCTCCCCCATTGCATCCCACTGTCCTCCCCCATTACATCCCACTGTCCTCCCCCATTACATCCCACTGTCCTCCCCCATTACATCCCACTGTACTCTTTCATTTCATCCCACTGTCCTCCCCCATTACATCCCATTTACATTTACATTTACATTTAAGTCATTTGGCAGACGCTCTTATCCAGAGCGACTTACAAATTGGTGAATTCACCTTCTGACATCCAGTGGAACAGGCACTTTACAATAGTGCATCTAAATCATTTAAGGGGGGGGGGTGAGAGAAGGATTACTTTATCCTATCCTAGGTATTCCTTAAAGAGGTGGGGTTTCAGGTGTCTCCGGAAGGTGGTGATTGACTCCGCTGTCCTGGCGTCGTGAGGGAGTTTGTTCCACCATTGGGGGGCCAGAGCAGCGAACAGTTTTGACTGGGCTGAGCGGGAACTGTACTTCCTCAGTGGTAGGGAGGCGAGCAGGCCAGAGGTGGATGAACGCAGTGCCCTTGTTTGGGTGTAGGGCCTGATCAGAGCCTGGAGGTACTGCGGTGCCGTTCCCCTCACAGCTCCGTAGGCAAGCACCATGGTCTTGTAGCGGATGCGAGCTTCAACTGGAAGCCAGTGGAGAGAGCGGAGGAGCGGGGTGACGTGAGAGAACTTGGGAAGGTTGAACACCAGACGGCTGCGGCGGCGGCGTTCTGGATGAGTTGTAGGGGTTTAATGGCACAGGCAGGGAGCCCAGCCAACAGCGAGTTGCAGTAATCCAGACGGGAGATGACAAGTGCCTGGATTAGGACCTGCGCCGCTTCCTGTGTGAGGCAGATTCGTACTCTGGGGATGTTGTAGAGCATGAACCTACAGGAACGGGCCACCGCCTTGATGTTAGTTGAGAACGACAGGGTGTTGTCCAGGATCACGCCAAGGTTCTTAGCGCTTTGGGAGGAGGACACAATGGAGTTGTCAACCGTGATGGCGAGATCATGGAACGGGCAGTCCTTCCCCGGGAGGAAGAGCAGCTCCGTCTTGCCGAGGTTCAGCTTGAGGTGGTGATCCGTCATCCACACTGATATGTCTGCCAGACATGCAGAGATGCGATTCGCCACCTGGTCATCAGAAGGGGGAAAGGAGAAGATTAATTGTGTGTTGTCTGCATAGCAATGATAGGAGAGACCATGTGAGGTTATGACAGAGCCAAGTGACTTGGTGTATAGCGAGAATAGGAGAGGGCCTAGAACAGAGCCCTGGGGGACACCAGTGGTGAGAGCGCGTGGCGAGGAGACAGATTCTCGCCACGCCACCTGGTAGGAGCGACCTGTCAGGTAGGACGCAATCCAAGCGTGGGCCGCGCCGGAGATGCCCAACTCGGAGAGGGTGGAGAGGAGGATCTGATGGTTCACACTATCGAAGGCAGCCGATAGGTCTAGAAGGATGAGAGCAGAGGAGAGAGAGTTAGCTTTAGCAGTGCGGAGCGCCTCCGTAATACAGAGAAGAGCAGTCTCAGTTGAATGACTAGTCTTGAAACCTGACTGATTTGGATCAAGAAGGTCATTCTGAGAGAGATAGCGGGAGAGCTGGCCAAGGACGGCACGTTCAAGAGTTTTGGAGAGAAAAGAAAGAAGGGATACTGGTCTGTAGTTGTTGACATCGGAGGGATCGAGTGTAGGTTTTTTCAGAAGGGGTGCAACTCTCGCTCTCTTGAAGACGGAAGGGACGTAGCCAGCGGTCAGGGATGAGTTGATGAGCGAGGTGAGGTAAGGGAGAAGGTCTCCGGAAATGGTCTGGAGAAGAGAGGAGGGGATAGGGTCAAGCGGGCAGGTTGTTGGGCGGCCGGCCGTCACAAGAAGCGAGAATTCATCTGGAGAGAGAGGGGAGAAAGAGGTCAGAGCACAGGGTAGGGCAGTGTGAGCAGAACCAGCGGTGTCGTTTGACTTAGCAAACGAGGATCGGATGTCGTCGACCTTCTTTTCAAAATGGTTGACGAAGTCATCTGCAGGGAGGGAGGAGGGGGGGAGAGGGAGGAGGATTCAGGAGGGAGGAGAAGGTGGCAAAGAGCTTCCTAGGGTTAGAGGCAGATGCTTGGAATTTAGAGTGGTAGAAAGTGGCTTTAGCAGCAGAGACAGAGGAGGAAAATGTAGAGAGGAGGGAGTGAAAGGATGCCAGGTCCGCAGGGAGGCGAGTTTTCCTCCATTTCCGCTCGGCTGCCCGGAGCTCTGTTCTGTGAGCTCGCAATGAGTCGTCGAGCCACGGAGCGGGAGGGGAGGACCGAGCCGGCCTGGAGGATAGGGGACATAGAGAGTCAAAGGATGCAGAAAGGGAAGAGAGGAGGGTTGAGGAGGCAGAATCAGGAGATAGGTTGGAGAAGGTATGAGCAGAGGGAAGAGATGATAGGATGGAAGAGGAGAGAGTAGCGGGGGAGAGAGAGCGAAGGTTGGGATGGCGCAATACCATCCGAGTAGGGGCAGTGTGGGAAGTGTTGGATGAGAGCGAGAGGGAAAATGATACAAGGTAGTGGTCGGAGACTTGGAGGGGAGTTGCAATGAGGTTAGTGGAAGAACAGCATCTAGTAAAGATGAGGTCGAGCGTATTGCCTGCCTTATGAGTAGGGGGGGAAGGTGAGAGGGTGAGGTCAAAAGAGGAGAGGAGTGGAAAGAAGGAGGCAGAGAGGAATGAGTCAAAGGTAGACTCATGTCCTCAATGTCCTCCCCCATTACATCCCACTGTCCTCCCCCATTACATCCCACTGTCCTCCCCCATTACATCCCACTTTCCTCCCCCATTACATCCCACTGTCCTCCCCCATTACATCCCACTGTCCTCCCCCATTACATCCCACTGTCCTCCCCCATTACATCCTAATATCCTCCCCCATTACATCCTAATATCCTTCCCCATTACATCCTAATATCCTCCCCCATTACATCCTAATATCCTCCCCCATTACATCCTAATATCCTCCCCCATTACATCCCACGGTCAACTTTTATTACATCCCAATGTCCTCCCCCATTACATTCCACTGTCCTCCCCCATTACATCCCACGGTAAACTTTCATTACATCCCACTGTCCTTCCCCATTACATCCCACTGTCCTCCCCCATTACATCCTAATATCCTCCCCCATTACATCCTAATATCCTCCCCCATTACATCCTAATATCCTCCCCCATTACATCCCACGGTCAACTTTTATTACATCCCAATGTCCTCCCCCATTACATTCCACTGTCCTCCCCCATTACATCCCACGGTCAACTTTCATTACATCCCACTGTCCTTCCCCATTACATCCCACTGTCCTCCCCCATAACATCCTAATATCCTCCCCCATTACATCCCACTGTCCTCCCCCATTACATCCCACTTTCCTCCCCCATTACATCCCACTGTCCTCCCCCATTACATCCCACTGTCCTCCCCCATTACATCCCACTGTCCTCCCCCATTACATCCCACTGTCCTCCCCCATTACATCCCACTGTCCTCCCCCATTACATCCCACTGTCCTCCCCCATTACATCCCACTGTCATCCCCCATTACATCCCACTGTCCTCCCCCATTACATCCCACTTTCCTCCCCCATTTTATTCCCACTGTCCTCCCCCATTGCATCCCACTGTCCTCCCCCATTACATCCCCCTGTCCTCCCCCATTACATCCCACTGTCCTCCCCCATTACATCCCACTGTCCTCCCCCATTACATCCCACTGTCCACCCCCATTACATCCCACTGTACTCTTTCATTTCATCCCACTGTCCTCCCCCATTACATCCTAATATCCTCCCCCATTACATCCCAATGTCCTCCCCCATTACATCCCACTG
Organism: Oncorhynchus masou masou; assembly: GCF_036934945.1. Classification (NCBI taxonomy): domain Eukaryota; kingdom Metazoa; phylum Chordata; class Actinopteri; order Salmoniformes; family Salmonidae; genus Oncorhynchus; species Oncorhynchus masou. Next base: position 5,238,860 of record NC_088223.1, on the reverse strand, counting down.
TCCTCCCCCATTACATCCCACTGTCCTCCCCATTACATCCCACTGTCCTCCCCCATTACATCCCACTGTCCTCCCCCATTACATCCCACTGTCCTCCCCCATTACGTCCCACTGTCCTCCCCCATTACATCCCACTGTCCTCCCCCATTACATCCCACTGTCCTCCCCCATTACATCCCACTGTCCACCCCCATTACATCCCACTGTACTCTTTCATTTCATCCCACTGTCCTCCCCCATTACATCCTAATATCCTCCCCCATTACATCCCACTGTCCTTCCCCATTACATCCCACTGTCATCCCCCATTACATGCTAATATCCGCCCCCATTACATCCCACTGTCCTCCCCCATTACATCCCACTGTCCCCCCCCATTACATCCCACGGTCAACTTTCATTACATCCCACTGTCCTTCCCCATTACATCCCACTGTCATCCCCCATTACATGCTAATATCCGCCCTCATTACATCCCACAGTCCTCCCCCATTACATCCCACTGTCCCCCCCCATTACATCCCACGGTCATCTTTCATTACATCACACTGTCATCCCCCATTACATCCCACTGTCCACCCCCATTACATCCCACTGTCCTCCCCCATTACATCCCACTGTCCTCCCCCATTACATCACATTGTCATCCCCCATTACATCCCACTGTCCACCCCCATTACATCCCACTGTCCTCCCCCATTACATCCCACTGTCCTCCCCCATTACATCCCACTGTCCTCCCCCATTACATCCCACTTTCCTCCCCCATTACATCCCACTGTCCTCCCCCATTGCATCCCACTGTCCTCCCCCATTACATCCCACTGTCCTCCCCCATTACATCCCTCTGTCATCCCCCATTACATCCCACTGTCCTCCCCCATTACATCCCACGGTCAACTTTCATTACATCCCACTGTCCTTCCCCATTACATCCCACTGTCCTCCCCCATTACATCCCACGGTCATCTTTCATTACATCCCACTGTCATCCCCCATTACATGCTAATATCCGCCCTCATTACATCCCACTGTCCTCCCCCATTACATCCCACTGTCCTCCCCCATTACATCCCACTGTCCTCCCCCATTACATCCCACTGTCCTCCCCCATTACATCCCACGGTCATCTTTCATTACATCACACTGCCATCCCCCATTACATCCCACTGTCCACCCCCATTACATCCCACTGTCCTCCCCCATTACATCCCACTGTCCACCCCCATTACATCCCACTGTCCACCTCATTACATCCCACTGTCCTCCCCCAATTACATCACACTGTCCTCCCCCATTACATCCCACTGTCCTCCCCCATTACATCCCACTGTCATCCCCCATTACATCCCACTGTCCTCCCCCATTACATCCTAATATCCTCCCCCATTACATCCCACGGTCCTCCCCCATTACATCCCACTGTCCACCCCCATTACATCCCACTGTCCTCCCCCATTACATCCCACTGTCCACCTCATTACATCCCACTGTCCTCCCCCATTACATCCCACTGTCCACCCCCATTACATCCCACTGTCCTCCCCCATTACATCCCACTGTCATCCCCCATTACATCCCACTGCCCACCCCCATTACATCCCACTGTCCTCCCCCATTACATCCCACTGTCCTCCCCCATTACATCCCACTGTCCTCCCCCATTACATCCCACTGTCATCCCCCATTACGTCCCACTGCCCACCCCCATTACATCCCACTGTCCTCCCCATTACATCCCACTGTCCTCCCCATTACATCCCACTGTCCACCCCCATTACATCCCACTGTCCTCCCCCATTACATCCCACTGTCCTCCCCCATTACATCCCACTGTCATCCCCCATTACATCCCACTGCCCACCCCCATTACATCCCACTGTCCTCCCCCATTACATCCCACTGTCCTCCCCCATTACATCCCACTGTCCTCCCCCATTACATCCCACTGTCATCCCCCATTACATCCCACTGCCCACCCCCATTACATCCCACTGTCCTCCCCATTACATCCCACTGTCATCCCCCATTACATCCCACTGCCCACCCCCATTACATCCCACTGCCCACCCCCATTACATCCCACTGTCCTCCCCCATTACATCCCACTGTCCTCCCCCATTACATCCCACTGTCCTCCCCATTACATCCCACTGTCCTCCCCAATTACATCCCACTGTCCTCCCCCATTACATTCCACTGTCCTCCCCCATTACATCCCACTGTCCTCCCCCATTATATCCTAATGTCCTCCCCAAAATGAGAGCAAGAGAATGAGTGGTTAGAAGGACCGAGACAGAGGGAGGGAACAAAAGACTGTCTGTGAGATAGAGAGAGTCGAAAGACTGCAGAATCGAGAAAGAGAGAGAAGAGAGAGAGTAGAAAGACTGCAGAAGGGAGAAAGAGAGAGAGAGAGAGTAGAAAGACTGCAGAAGGGAGAAAGAGAGAGAGAGAAGAGAGGGAGAGTAGAAAGACTGCAGAAGGGAGAAAGAGAGAGAGAGAAGTGAGAGAGAGTAGAAAGACTGCAGAAGGGAGAGAGAGAAGAGAGAGAGAAAGTAGAAAGACTGCAGAAGGGAGAAAGAGAGAGAGCGAAGAGAGAGAGAGAGAGAGAGAGAGAGAGAGAGAGAGAGGTAGAAAGGGTATTACGAGGAGATAGACATAGCTGAGTTCTTAATTAGTGGTGTGATCTGATTTTTTTTCTTGCACAGATATAACGGCAGATGGTTTTCTATTAAAATCTCCCCTCTCTTCCTCCGTGGGAGCGGAGAGATGAGTGGTACCGCAAGGCAAATGGGTGATGTGCCCAGTGGACAGACACTGCACTGTGGTGGGGGGAGGTATTATAGCAGAATTACCACATGGCAACTTCTTTTCATATCAATTCAATTTCCATTTGTCAAATGGCCAAATACAACAGGTGTGAACCTTACAAGCGAAATGCTTCCCTTTGAACCCTGAACTGACAATGCAGTTATAAGGACAAATAAGAGTTCAGAAAACATTTATTGAATAAAGTATACTAAAAAATAAAATAAAATAAAAGGTTACACAATGTACCAATAATAACGAGGATATATACGAGGGGTGCTAGTCTGATGGCTTGGGGGTGGAAGCTGTTCAGCAGTCTTATGGCTTGGGGGTAGAAGCTGTTCAAGAACCTTTTGGACCTAGACTTGGCGCTCCGGTACCACTTGCCATGCAGTTAGCAGAGAGACTGGGATGGCTGGAGTCTTTGACAATTTTTATGGCCTTCCTCTGACACCGCCTGGTACTGTAGGTCCTGGATGGCAGGAAGCTTGGCCCCGGTGATGTACTGGGCCGTACACACTACCCTCTGTAGAGCCTTGCGGTCGGAGGCCAAGCAGCGGTCATACGAATGCTCTCGATGGTGCAGCTGTAGAATCTGTAGAATCTTTTCGGGTCTCCTGAGGGGAAAAAGGGTTTGTCGTTCCCTCTTCACAACTGTCCTGGTGTGTTTGACCATGATAGTTTGTTGGTCATGTGGACACCAAAGGAAATGAAAGCCCTCGACCCGCTCCACTACTCCGCCCCGGTCGATGATGGTGCGTGTGTAACCGGCTCTGTACCGGTACCTTTCTGCGTTGTGTTCTGCCGGTTGTCTCTCTTTTAATGACTGCATGGAATGGATTCAAATACAAGGCAAACATTATTGCTGCCCTCTGGACTCCCATATAAGTACATTTGTATAACACATTCCTCCTCAGCTCATCACTGTAACGGCGTTCTTCGTTTGTTGAAAGAGAGTCGGACCGAAATGCAGCGTGGTGGTTACTCATGTCTTTAATGTAGAAGATAGCGATACATGAAATAACTTAAATAAATACAAAACAACAAACGGAACGTGAAAACTAATTACAGCCTATCTGGTGAACACTACACAGAGACAGGAACAATCACCCACGAAATACAAAGTGAAACCCAGGCTACCTAAATACGGTTCCAAATCAGAGACAACGAGAATCACGTGACTCTGATTGAGAACCGCCTCAGGCAGCCAAGCCTATGCAACACCCCTACTCAGCCGCAATCCCAATAACTACAAAACCCTAATACGAAATACAACAACATAAACCCATGTCACACCCTGGCCTGACCAACTAATTAATGAAAACACAAAATACTAAGACCAAGGCGTGACAATCACGCGCTGAGCAAACTGAGGAGTAAAGCATGGCTCCAGTTGCTGACATCAAAGCATTATCACAATTTAGAAAAATAAATACAATAACATTGTTATGTAATGTACTGTTATACATCTCAAAATAACTTTGCAAAATAATACATTTAAATAAATATGAGGAATTCTTCGGTGAAATACATAAAGTATATTTTACACCTGTTACAGGTGCTCGACCTTCCTTTTCCTGTAGTCTACAATCATCTTCTTGAGGGAGAGGTTGTTATCCTCGCACCACACCACCAGATCAATGACCTCCTCCCTATGAGGATGAGATCAGACAGGGAGGAGCACGGAGATCGCTGTCGGTGTACATGCCTACCGCCACTGTGTGGTCGGCAAACTTAATGATGGTGTTGGAGTCATGCTTGGCCAAGCAGTCGTAGGTGAAAATATACGGCCTACCTACTACAGGGTTATAGATACTATCAAAACAAATCAAAATCAAAAATAAAAAAATAAAAAAATCACATTTTATTTGTCACATACACATGGTTAGCAGATGTTAATGCGAGTGTAGCGAAATGCTTGTGCTTCCAGTTCCGACAATGCACCTACCTACTTCAGGGTTATAGATACTACCTACCTACTACAGGATTATAGATACTACCTTCCTACTACAGGGTTATAGATACTACCTACCTACTACAGGATTATAGATACTACCTAAATACTACAGGGTTATAGATACTACCTTCCTACTTCAGGGTTATAGATACTACCTACCTACTACAGGATTATAGATACTACCTTCCTACTACAGGGTTATAGATACTACCTAAATACTACAGGGTTATAGATACTACCTTCCTACTTCAGGGTTATAGATACTACCTTCCTACTTCAGGGTTATAGATACTACCTACCTACTACAGGATTATAGATACTACCTTCCTACTTCAGGGTTATAGATACTACCTACCTACTACAGGGTTATAGATACTACCTTCCTACTTCAGGGTTATAGATACTACCTACCTACTACAGGATTATAGATACTACCTAAATACTACAGGGTTATAGATACTACCTACCTACTACAGGGTTATAGATACTACCTACCTACTACAGGGTTATATATACTACCTACCTACTACAGGGTTATAGATACTACCTACCTACTACAGGGTTATAGATACTACCTTCCTACTTCAGGGTTATAGATACTACCTACCTACTACAGGGTTATAGATACTACCTACCTACTACAGGGTTATAGATACTACCTACCTACTACAGGGTTATAGATACTACCTTCCTACTTCAGGGTTATAGATACTACCTACCTACTACAGGGTTATAGATACTACCTTCCTACTTCAGGGTTATAGATACTACCTACCTACTACAGGGTTATATATACTACCTACCTACTACAGGGTTATAGATACTACCTTCCTACTACAGGGTTATAGATACTACCTTCCTACTACAGGGTTATAGATACTACCTACCTACTACAGGGTTATATATACTACCTACCTACTACAGGGTTATAGATACTACCTTCCTACTACAGGGTTATATATACTACCTACCTACTACAGGGTTATATATACTACCTACCTACTACAGGGTTATAGATACTACCTTCCTACTACAGGGTTATATATACTACCTACCTACTACAGGGTTATATATACTACCTACCTACTACAGGGTTATAGATACTACCTTCCTACTACAGGGTTATAGATACTACCTACCTACTACAGGGTTATAGATACTACCTACCTACTACAGGGTTATAGATACTACCTACCTACTTCAGGGTTATAGATACTACCTACCTACTACAGGGTTATAGATACTACCTACCTACTACAGGGTTATAGATACTACCTACCTACTTCAGGGTTATAGATACTACCTACCTACTACAGGGTTATATATACTACCTACCTACTACAGGGTTATAGATACTACCTATCTACTACAGGATTATAGATACTACCTAAATACTACAGGGTTATAGATACTACCTACCTACTACAGGGTTATATATACTACCTACCTACTACAGGGTTATAGATACTACCTACCTACTACAGGGTTATATATACTACCTACTTACTACAGGGTTATATATACTACCTACCTACTACAGGGTTATAGATACTACCTATCTACTACAGGATTATAGATACTACCTAAATACTACAGGGTTATAGATACTACCTACCTACTACAGGGTTATATATACTACCTACCTACTACAGGGTTATAGATACTACCTATCTACTACAGGGTTATAGATACTACCTATCTACTTCAGGGTTATAGATACTACCTACCTACTACAGGGTTATAGATACTACCTACCTACTTCAGGGTTATATATACTACCTATCTACTACAGGATTATAGATACTACCTATCTACTACAGGATTATAGATACTACCTTCCTACTTCAGGGTTATAGATACTACCTTCCTACTTCAGGGTTATAGATACTACCTACCTACTACAGGGTTATATATACTACCTACCTACTTCAGGGTTATAGATACTACCTACCTACTACAGGGTTATATATACTACCTACTTACTACAGGGTTATATATACTACCTACCTACTACAGGGTTATAGATACTACCTATCTACTACAGGATTATAGATACTACCTAAATACTACAGGGTTATAGATACTACCTACCTACTACAGGGTTATATATACTACCTACCTACTACAGGGTTATAGATACTACCTATCTACTACAGGGTTATAGATACTACCTATCTACTTCAGGGTTATAGATACTACCTACCTACTACAGGGTTATAGATACTACCTATCTACTACAGGGTTATAGATACTACCTTCCTACTTCAGGGTTATAGATACTACCTTCCTACTTCAGGGTTATAGATACTACCTATCTACTACAGGGTTATAGATACTACCTATCTACTTCAGGGTTATAGATACTACCTACCTACTACAGGGTTATAGATACTACCTATCTACTACAGGGTTATAGATACTACCTTCCTACTTCAGGGTTATAGATACTACCTTCCTACTTCAGGGTTATAGATACTACCTATCTACTACAGGGTTATAGATACTACCTTCCTACTTCAGGGTTATAGATACTACCTTCCTACTTCAGGGTTATATATACTACCTATCTACTTCAGGGTTATAGATACTACCTACCTACTACAGGATTATATATACTACCTACCTACTACAGGGTTATAGATACTACCTACCTACTACAGGGTTATAGATACTACCTACCTACTACAGGGTTATAGATACTACCTACCTACTACGGGGTTATAGATACTACCTACCTACTACAGGGTTATAGATACTACCTACCTACTACAGGGTTATATATACTACCTACCTACTACAGGGTTATAGATACTACCTACCTACTACGGGGTTATAGATACTACCTACCTACTACAGGGTTATAGATACTACCTACCTACTACAGGGTTATAGATACTACCTTCCTACTACAGGGTTATATATACTACCTACCTACTACAGGGTTATAGATACTACCTACCTACTACAGGGTTATAGATACTACCTACCTACTACAGGGTTATAGATACTACCTTCCTACTACAGGGTTATATATACTACCTACCTACTACAGGGTTATATATACTACCTACCTACTACAGGGTTATAGATACTACCTACCTACTACAGGGTTATAGATACTACCTACCTACTACAGGGTTATATAAACGACCTACCTACTACAGGGTTATATAAACTACCTACCTACTACAGGGTTATAGATACTACCTACCTACTACAGGGTTATAGATACTACCTAAATACTACAGGGTTATAGATACTACCTTCCTACTTCAGGGTTATAGATACTACCTACCTACTACAGGGTTATAGATACTACCTACCTACTACAGGGTTATAGATACTACCTACCTACTACAGGGTTATATATACTACCTACCTACTACAGGGTTATAGATACTACCTACCTACTACAGGGTTATAGATACTACCTAAATACTACAGGGTTATAGATACTACCTACCTACTTCAGGGTTATAGATACTACCTACCTACTACAGGGTTATAGATACTACCTACCTACTACAGGGTTATAGATACTACCTACCTACTACAGGGTTATAGATACTACCTAAATACTACAGGGTTATAGATACTACCTACCTACTTCAGGGTTATAGATACTACCTACCTACTACAGGGTTATAGATACTACCTACCTACTTCAGGGTTATAGATACTACCTAAATACTACAGGGTTATAGATACTACCTACCTACTTCAGGGTTATAGATACTACCTAAATACTACAGGGTTATAGATACTACCTTCCTACTTCAGGGTTATAGATACTACCTACCTACTACAGGGTTATAGATACTACCTACCTACTACAGGGTTATAGATACTACCTACCTACTACAGGGTTATAGATACTACCTAAATACTACAGGGTTATAGATACTACCTACCTACTACAGGGTTATATATACTACCTACCTACTACAGGGTTATAGATACTACCTACCTACTACAGGGTTATAGATACTACCTACCTACTACAGGGTTATAGATACTACCTAAATACTACAGGGTTATAGATACTAGCTTCCTACTTCAGGGTTATAGATACTACCTTCCTACTTCAGGGTTATAGATACTACCTACCTACTACAGGGTTATATATACTACCTACCTACTACAGGGTTATAGATACTACCTACCTACTACAGGGTTATAGATACTACCTACCTACTACAGGGTTATAGATACTACCTAAATACTACAGGGTTATAGATACTACCTACCTACTACAGGGTTATATATACTACCTACTACAGGGTTATATATACTACCTACTTACTACAGGGTTATATATACTACCTACCTACTACAGGGTTATATATACTACCTACCTACTACAGGGTTATAGATACTACCTACCTACTACAGGGTTATATATACTACCTACCTACTACAGGGTTATAGATACTACCTACCTACTACAGGGTTATATATACTACCTATCTACTACAGGGTTATAGATACTACCTACCTACTACGGGGTTATAGATACTGCCTACCTACTACGGGGTTATAGATACTACCTACCTACTACAGGGTTATAGATACTACCTACCTACTACAGGGTATAGATACTACCTACCTACTACACGGTTATAGACACTACCTACCTACTACACGGTTATAGATACTACCTACCTACTACGGGGTTATATATAGGAATGGTGTCAGGTTTCCTCCCGATGTGACTCTTGGCATTTTGTTATTTTTTATTTTACCTTTATTTAACCAGGTAGTCTAGTTCAGAACAAGTTCTCATTTACAACTGCGACCTGGCCAGGATAAAGCAAAGCGGTGTGACACAGACAACAACACAGTTACAAATGGAATACACAATAAACAATAAACAAGCCTATAACATCAGTTAGCTGCTCAGATAGCTGATGTTTAAATTTGGTGAGGGAAATAAAAGCCTCCATCTTCAGCGATTTTTGCAATTCGTTCCAGTCACTGGCAGCAGAGAACTGGAAGGAAAGGAGGCCAAATGAGGTGTTGGCATTGGGGGATGATCAGTGAAATATACCTGCTGGAACGTGCTACGGGTGGGTGTTGTTATTGTGACCAGTGAGCTGAGATAAGGCAGAGCTTTACCTAGCATAGATTTATACATAACCTGAAGCCAGTGGGTCCGGCGACGAATATGTAGTGAGGGCCAGCTGACTAGAGCCTACAGGTGCTATGGTGGGTGGTATCAAAACGGATGGCACTGTGATAGACTGTATCCAGTTTGCTGAGTAGAGTTTTGGAGGCTATAATGTAAATAACATCGCCGAAGACGAGGATTGGTAGAATAGTCAGTTTTACTAGGGTTAGTTTTGAGATGTTAGTGAAGGAGGCTTTGATGCGAAATAGAAAGCCGACTCTAGATTTTATTTTGGATTGGAGATGTTTAATATGAGTCTGGTAGAAGAGTTTACAGTCTAGCCAGACACCTAAATATTTATAGATGTCCACAAATTCTCGGTCGGAACCATCCAGGTTGGTGATGCTAGTCAGGTGGGTGGGTGCGGGCAGCGAACGGTTGAAAAGCATGCATTTGTTTTACTAGCATTTAAGAGCAGTTGGAGGCCACGGATGGAGTGTTGTATGGCATTGAAGTTCGTTTGGAGGTTAGTTAATAGAGTGTCTAATGTGGGGCCAGAAGTATACAGAATGGTGTCGTCTGCATAGAGGTGGATCAGGGAATCGCCGGCAGCAAGAGCGACATCTTTGATATATACAGAGAAAAAAGTTGGCCCGAGAATTGAACCCTGTGGCACCCCCATAGAGACTGCCAGAGGTCTGGACAACATGCCCTCCGATTTGACACTCTGAACTCTGTCTGCAAAGTAGTTGGTGAACCAGGCGAGGCAGTCATTCAAGAAACCAAGGCTGTTGAGTCTGCCGATAAGAATACGGTGATTGACAGAGTCGAAAGCCTTGGAAATGTCGATGAAAACGGCTGCAGAGTATTGTCTTTTATCGATGGCGGTTATTATATCGTTTAGTACCTTGAGCGTGGTTGAGGTGCACCAGTGAACAGCTCGGAAACCAGATTGCACAGCGGAGAAGTTACAGTGGGATTCGAAATGGTCAGTGATCTGTTTATTAACTTGGTTTTCGAAAATTTTAGATAGACAGGGAAGGACGAATATAGGTCTGTAACAGTTTGGGTCTAGGGTGTCACTCCCTTTGAAGAGGGGCAGCTTTCCAATCTTTATGGATCTCAGACACGAAAGAGAGATTGAACAGGCTGGTAATAGGGGTTGCAACAATGGTGGCAGATAGTTTTAGAGAGGGTCCAGATTGCCAAGCCCAGCTGATTTGTATGGGTCCAGGTTTTGCAGCTCTTTCAGAACATCTGCTATCTGGATTTGGGTGAAGGAGAAGCTGGGGAGGCTCGGGCGAGTAGCTGCGGGTGGGGCAGAGCTGTTGGCTAGGTTTGGAGTAGCCAGGAGGAAGGCATGGCCTGCCGTAGAGAAATGCTTATTGAAATGTTGGATTTTCATGGATTTATCGTGTTGACCGTGTTCCCTAGCCTCAGTGCAGTGGGCAGCTGGGAGGAGGTGCTCTTGTTCTCCATGGACTTTACAGTGTCCCAAAACCTTTTGGAGTTAGAGCTACAGGATGCAAATTTCTGTTTGAAAAAGCTAGCCTTTGCTTTCCTGACTGACTGCGTGTATTGGTTCCTGACTTCCCTAAACAGTTGCATATCGCGGGGACTATTCGATGCTATTGCAGTCCGCCACAGGATGGTTTTGTGCTGGTCGAGGGCAGTCAAGTCTGGAGAGAACCAAGGGCTATATCTTTTCTCAGTTCTGCATTTTTTGAAAGGGGCATGCTTATTTAAGATGGTGAGGAAATTACTTTTAAAGAACGACCAGGCATCCTGACTGACGGGATGAGGTCAATATCCTTCCAAGATTCCCGGGTTGATTAGAAAGGCCTGCTCGCAGAAGTGTTTTAGGGAGCGTTTGACAGTGATGAGGGGTTGATTAGAAAGGCCTGCTCGCAGAAGTGTTTTAGGGAGCGTTTGACAGTGATGAGGGGTTGATTAGAAAGGCCTGCTCGCAGAAGTGTTTTAGGGAGCGTTTGACAGTGATGAGGGGTTGATTAGAAAGGCCTGCTCGCAGAAGTGTTTTAGGGAGCGTTTGACAGTGATGAGGATCCTGATTGAAAACAGCATAGGTGTATTTGGAGGGCAAGTTGGTCAGGATAATATCTATGAGGGTGCCCATGTTTACGGATTTAGGGTTGTACCTGGTGGGTTCCTTGATAATTTGTGTGAGATTGAGGGCATCTAGGTTAGATTGTAGGACTTCCGGGTTAAGCGTATCCCAGTTTAGGTCACTTTACAGATCGAACTCTGAAGCTAGATGGGTGAGATCAATTCACATATGGTGTCCAGGGCACAGCTGGGAGCGGAGGGGGGTCGATAGCAGGTGGCAACAGTGAGAGACTTATTTGTGAAGAGATTCATTTTTAAAATTAGAAGTTCAAACTGTTTGAGTATAGACCTGGAAAGTATGACAGAACTATCTCTGCAACTCCTCCCCCTTTGGCAGTTCTATCTTTATGGAAAAATGTTGTAGTTTGGTATGGAAATCTCAGAATTATTGGTGGCCTTCCTAAGCCACGATTCAGACATGGCAAGGACATCAGGGTTGGCGGAGTGTGCTGAAGCAATGAGTAAAACAAACTTAGGGAGGAGGCTTCTGATGTTAACATGCATGAAACCAAGGCTTTTTCGATCACAGAAGCCAACAAATGAGGGTGCCTTGGAACACGCAGTCCCTGGGTTTACCTCCACATCACCCGAGGAACAGAGGAGGAGTATGATGAGGGTACGGCTAAAGGCTATCAAAACTGGTCACCTAGAGCGTTGGGGACAAAGAATAATTGGAGTAGATTTATTGGCATGGTAGAATAGATTCAGGGCATAATGTGCAGACAGGGATATGGTGGGGTGCGTGTACAGCGGAGGTAAGCCCAGGCACTGAGTGATGATAAGAGAGGTTGCATCTCTGGACATGCTGGTTATAATGGGTGAGGTCACCGCATGTGTGGGAGGTGGGACAAAGGAGGTATCAGAGGTATGAAGAGTGGAACTAGGGCCTCCATTGTAAACCAAAACAATGATAACTAACCTAAACAACAGAATACAAGGCATATTGACATTTGAGAGAGACATACAGCGAGCCATACAGTAATCACAAGTGTTGATTGGGAGTGCTAGCTAAGACAACAAACAGGTAAGACAACAACAGCTAATCAGCTAAAACAACAACAGGTAAAATGGCGATGAATGGGCAGAGATCGCAGCCGACAAAGAAACAAAGATAAACAGAGTGGGGATTATTGGACATTCATTCCGATGTGTTCAATCTTGGTTTCATCAGCCCAGAGAATCTTGTTTCTCTGAGAATCATTTATGTCCTAATGTGCCTTTTTCTGAGGAATGGCTGCCGTCTGACAACTCTACCATAAATGTCTGATTGGTGGAGTGCTGCAGAGATGGTTGTCCTTCTGGAAGGTTCTCCCATCTCCATCTCCACAGAGTGACTCTGGAGCTCTGTCATAGTTACCATTGGGTTCTTGTTCACCTCCCTGACCAAGGTCCTTCTCCCGCTATTGCTCAGTTTGGCCAGGCGGCCAGCTCTTGGAAGTGGTTCTAAATATCTTCCAATGCTGCAGACATGTTTTGGTACCCTTCCCTTAGATCTGTGCCTCAACACCATCCTGTCTTTGAGCTTTACAGACATTTCCTTCAATCTCATGGCTTTTAATCAGATATACACTGTCAACTGTGGGACCTTATATAGACAGGTGTGTGCCTTTACAAATCATGTCCTGTCAATTGAATTTACCACAGGTGGACTCCAATCAAGTTGTAGAAACATCTCAAGGATGATCAATGGTAACAGGATACACATGAGCACAATTTAAGGTCTCATAGTTAATACGTATGTAAATAAATATATATATGTGTATTTTTACATTGGCAGACATTTCTAAAAAACTGTTTTCACTGTGTTATTATGGGCTATTGTGTGTAGATTGAAATGACATTTACAGCAATTTTGAATCATTTTCAGTATAAGGACATAACCTAAAAAATGACATGTCTCTTCCTCTGAGAGGGAGTAGCATTCTGTCCCAAATACCATCCTATTCCCTGTGAAGTGCACTACGTTTGACCAGGAACATTAGGCAACAGGGTTCCATTTGCATTTGGGACGATGCATGAGACTGATGCCCTTCCTTCAGAAGCCCTCTGAAGTGTGTTCATACATCGGTTAGATGAGGAAGAACTCTGTTTATGAAGCTATAAAGCTTTATTGGTCAAAGCATGGCTCTGCATTGGGTTTCTGGGAGAACTAGAAACCTGGACTGGGCCGGGGTTGACATTGACACAGTGTTCGTCTCTGAGGAGTTACAGTGGTCATCATCGCTACTTCCAGACACAAGTTCATTTAGCTACAATAGATCATAGTTTCCAAAGTGTTTAAAATATTTTTAAGAGACCTGAAAGTGAATATTGACAGGGTTTCATAAAAAACCTACCCAATTGATTCGATCAGGTTATAGTCAGTGCCTAGCCTGGTCCCAAATACTGGTACCCAGGCTAGTCAGTGCTTAGCCTAGTCCCAAAGACTGGTACCCAGGCTAGTCAGTGCTTAGCCTGGTCCCAAAGACTGCTACCCAGGCTACTCAGTGGCTTAGCCTGGTCCCAAAGACTGGTACCCAGGCTAGCCAGTGCTTAGCCTGGTCCCAAAGACTGGTACCCAGGCGAGTCAGTGCTTAGCCTTGTCCCAAAGACTGGTACCCAGACTAGTCAGTGCTTAGCCTGGTCCCAAAGACTGGTACCCAGACTAGTCAGTGCTTGCTTCTAAAGTCTCTTCACCTTTTGAAATGTTCTGCTGGTCTGGCTAAAATCTACACATCCCAGGTGACCTCTGAACCCAGAAGGTCAGAGTTCAGAGCTATTGACATCTTGATGTACTACATAAGCGACGATTCAATTGGCACAAGCTAATTTGCGTTGAATTGAGCAACAACAAATTTATAAATAAAACTCAGTGTTTGTTTTCAATAAACGTTTTTGTTAAAAGTATAAATTTCCTCGAGGAAAGGCCACAGTTGTACAGGAAGAACAGTACAGACAGGTACAGGTGTTTTCAGGAGGCTTCTGGGGGAGGACGGCTCATAATGACGTCTGGAACAGAGCGCATGGAATTGCATCAAACATACAAAGTCAAACATCATGTTTTTTGTGTGTATTTTATACCATTCCACTTATTTATCTTCAGCCATTACCACAAGCTTGTCCTCCCCAATGAAGTTGCCACCAGCCTCCTGTGGTTTTCAGAATTAAGTATTGACTGATGGTAACTCAATGTTGTTGCTAGCAAATCGCACAACCAGTTATCAAAACTCAACTCCACCTTGACATAAGAGAAGGGAGCGTTCCTCAGCTGGTAGTCAGCTGGTAAATGTAATGTAAATGTAGTCGGCTAGACTATGCAGCTGCTGTTGTTAGTAGCCTACAGAGATGCCAGCCACCCCAGTGGTTGTCACGACTTCGCCGAGATCGGCTCCTCTCCTTGTTCGGGCGGCGTTCGGAGACGTCACCGACTTTCTAGCTTCGCCGCTCCATTTTTCAAATTTCCATTTGTTTTGTCTTGTTCCCTGTTCCATACACACCTGGTTTCCATTCCCTAATCACACTAACTGTATTTAGTCCTCTGTTCCCCTCCATGTCTTTGTGTGAAGTTGTTTTATGTTATGTGGTACTGTCACACGCCAGACCTCTGTTATTGTTCCGTGTTTTGGGCACATTTATGAACCTATGTGCTTTCGTTTGAACCGGAATCAAAAGTGTGTCTGTTAAACTACACTCTGCTCTCCTGCACTTGACTTCGCCTCCAGTAACCCGTAACAGTGGTGGAAAAAGGTTCCAATTGTCATATTTGAATTAAAGTAAAGACACCTTAATAGAAAATGACTCAAGTAAAATTGAAAGTCAGCCAGTAGAATACAACTCGAGTAAAAGTCTAAAAGTAATTGGTTTTAAATATACTTAACCATCTGGTTGTGTTCGTTTCATGTTAAGTAATTCTGTGTTCCCGGGCCAAAATGGCTGCCCCTTTAAAGCTGATTATAAATCCATAATAATACACATATTATCACCTAATGTTGTGTTGGATCTTTTTATCAACTTAAGTTCTTGTGAACATTATGTGTTTTGAATTTCTATTTGATATTTATGGCCTGTAGGCCTCATTGAACTGAGCTCAAACAACTTGTTTTGATAAAAAAAGAAGCATCATGTATGGATTATTTTTACTATAACAAATACTCAGATGAAACATATTGTGCTATTTATCACAGACTACTTTGTGTCAAAGTTTAACAAGGACATTTGTTTTGAAATAATTTCAAATGTTTTATTAATGGTGGAACAAAATAACATATGTGGTCAAAACTGACTGGAATGAGTGTATTAGTAGAGAAATAACACAAAACTACACATGAAAACTTTACCATATTCACAAAATTAATGTCTGAAACACATTAAACAACAACAGTAACAAAATGTTCACTATCTGTCAGCCAATGGTGGTTACATTTTGTGTGTTCATGCACATATTGGACAATACGTGATGGTTGTTGCTTGTGTATTGAAAATGTATGCAAATAATATGCACTGTGTTTAATATGGAAAATAATCCTCGACATCTCTTCCGTCCAGTTGTCTTTGTAAACTTGTCTCCCCTCCAAGTTGGTCATGTTATTCACTATGGTCTCGATGGACTCTGTCAGTAACAGTTCGAAGCAGGCTGGTATGTCATCAACCAGAGATATGGTGTATCACGTTGGCCCTGGGTCATCCTGATAACGTTTTCAGCCGACAGCCGACCTCTCCTCTCAGGTGGGGATGATGACGAGGATAAATTCACATTCTTTGACCGGAATGTAACAACAACCTGAGCAGGACCCTCTTCCTCATCACTGGATTGTAACAACAACCTGAGCAGGGCCCTCTTCCTCATCACTGGATTGTAACAACAACCTCAGCAGGGCCCTCTTCCTCATCACTGGATTGTAACAACAACCTGAGCAGGGCCCTCTTCCTCATCAGTGGATTGTAACAACAACCTCAGCAGTGCCCTCTTCCTCATCACTGGAATGTAAAAACAACCTCAGCAGGGCCCTCTTCCTCATCACTGGATTGTAACAACAACATCAGCAGGGCCCTCATCACTGAAATGTAACAACGACCTCAGCAGGGCCCTCTTCCTCATCACTGGATTGTAACAACAACATCAGCAGGGCCCTCATCACTGGATTGTAACAACGACCTCAGCAGGGCCCTCTTCCTCATCACTGGAATGTAAAAACAACCTCAGCAGGGCCCTCTTCCTCATCACTGGAATGTAAAAACAACCTCAGCAGGGCCCTCTTCCTCATCACTGGAATCTAACAACCTCAGCAGGGCCCTCTTCCTCATCACTGGAATGTAAAAACAACCTCAGCAGGGCCCTCTTCCTCATCACTGGAATCTAACAACCTCAGCAGGGCCCTCTTCCTCATCACTGGAATATTCCACATCGGTTGTCTCTTGGTCTGGATCATATTCTGTGTTGTCTTCAACTTCTGACACTTCCTCCAACGCATCTTCCCTGTCAGTTTCCTGGCCTCTCTCTTCCTCACCAGTGTCATGATCAAAGATATGATCAAGAGCCTCACATACATTATATTGTTTGGTCATTGTGTTGCCACAGAATGAATTGTGATCAAGGCCTCACATACATTATATGGTTTGGTCATTGTGCTGCCACAGAATGAATTGTGATCAAGGCCTCACATACAGTATATGGTTTGGTCATTGTGCTGCCACATAATGAATTGTGATCAAGGCCTCACATACAGTATATGGTTTGGTCATTGTGCTGCCACATAATGAATTGTGATCAAGAGCCGCACATATAGTATATCGTTTGGTCATTGTGCTGCCACAGAATGAATTGTGAACAAGGCCTCAAAAAAGCTTTATTTACCAGAGCTGTGAGAAAAGTTCTATATATTATAGAAACAATGTAGCGATTGTTTGTGAGAATTCCAACAGGTTTGGTTATTATGGGGGAAAGATTCTATTGGGTAAAGTTTCCCGTGGTGGTTGCCATGGTAATCAAGAATGGGAAGTCAGGTGTGTGTGTGCGTGTGTGTGTGTGTGTGTGTGTGTGTGTGTGTGTGTGTGTGTGTGTGTGTGTGTGTGTGTGTGTGTGTGTGTGTGTGTGTGTGTGTGTGTGTGTGTGTGTGTCTGTGGTCTGGGAGTGGATGTGTGTCCATCTGTTAAATGGGCATGTACCTGAATTCAATTGTATACACTAATTACCCTACACCCCATGAATTTCTTATGACAGGTCATTTTTTGACCTGGGAACACCACGGGTGTGCAAAGTTAAATAAAACACCCAAAATGTAATGAAAATCATCGAAATGTATTGTGTGTGTTCAGATGCCCTGAGTGGAACCAGAGACAACAGCAGTTCCTACATTTTAATAGATTTTATCAAACACAACTACCCTACATTATATTTCTGGGACCCTCAGGATGACAAATTACAGCAATATTACTGAATGTAAGTACATAATTTACCTTCAGAGGTGAATGTATCAAAACCAGTTGCCATGATAAAAGTGTTTTGTTGTTGTGCACTATCCTCAAACAATAGCATGTTGTCCCCCCCCCCCACACACACACACTGTAATAGCTAATGTAAATTGGCCTGTGCATTAAGATGAACAATAATTGAAGGTTTCTGCCCATACAAGACATGTCTATGTCCCAGAAAGTTGGTTGTTGTTTACAACGTCATTCTTGTCACATTTCCGCGTATTGATCAACAGCTGCCCCGGTTTAGGGACACCGATCCCGTGTTAACCAAAGCAGACTACACCATTTTTGTACTTAAAAAAAAAAAACATTTACGGAGAGCCATGGGCTCACTCCAAAACTCAGAAATAATTTACAATAGAAGTATGTGTGTTTAGCGTGTCCACCAGATCAAAGACAGTAGGGATGACCAGGGAAGTTATCTTGATAACTTTGTGAATTTGACAATTATCCTGTCCTGCTAATGTACTTCTAGGTGTCAGGGAAAATTAATGGAGTAAAACGTACAACATTTTCTTTAGGAATGTAGTGAAGTATAATTACATATTTTCACAACATAAATAGCAAAGTAAAATACAGATATTCAAAATAACTACTTTAGTAGCACTTTAAAGTATTTTTACTTAAGTACTTTATACCACTGAAGCCACCCGAACCATGACTTGTTCTCCCCACTTACATCACAAAGATACGGGCAGTACAGGATCATCATGGCAAAAACTGGAAGACTTAGGTAGTATTAGGTGGTATCAGTAGAGTTAGGTAGTATTAGGTAGTATCAGTAGAGTTAGGTAGTATTAGGTGGTATCAGTAGAGTTAGGTAGTATTAGGTAGTATCAGTAGAGTTAGGTAGTATTAGATAATATCAGTAGAGTTAGGTAGTATTAGGTGGTATCAGTAGAGTTAGGTAGTATTAGGTGGTATCAGTAGAGTTAGTTAGTATCAAAAAGGAGGTGAGAGAGGGAGAGCAGAGAAAAGGAGGAGAGAGAGGAAGAGCTGAGAGTGAGAGGAGAGAGGGAAAAGTAGAGTGGGATGGACAGAAGGAGAGGAGAGAGAAGGAGAGGAGAGGTAGAGGATAGAGGGAGAGTGGAGAGAAGGGGAGGAGAGAGAAGGACGAAAGAGAGATGGAGAGCAGAGAGAAGGGTGGGAGAGAGAAGAAGGGGAGATAAGAAGATTAAAGAGGGATGGGAGGGCAGAGAGGGATGAAATTGAAGGAGTTGAGAGGGGATAGACAGAGTTGAAAAGGCGGGGGGAATCCGCTGGTTAACGTTAGCAGCTGAGAGAGAGATGACAGCCGTCAGTTTGAAATCAGGCAATCTGTCTTTGAGGACTCAAGTATGCTAATCCTGGGGATGGGGTTATAGATGTGTGTGTGTGTCGAAACCTCTGTGAGTGTGAGTCTATGTATGTGGGTTTATAGTGGTGTGTGTGTGTGTTTGATTATGTAAGTGTTTTTCCAGTTTGTGTGTGTGTGTGTGTGTGTGTGTGTGTGTGTGTGTGTGTGTGTGTGTGTGTGTGTGTGTGTGTGAGAGAGAGAGAGAGAGAGAGAGAGAGAGCACATGGGTAAATAAGCTGATGAGAGTGTTCCCAGGGGTTCCATGGTTAGCTGCAGAATTTATAGTGCCCATGCTCCTCGCTATCCACATTTACATGCTAGTCATTTAGCAGACACTCCTATCCAGACAGACTTACAGGAGAAATTAGGGCTATGTGCCTTACTCATGGAGACCAGATGGAACAGATGTTTCACCTAGTCGGCTCAGGGATTCAAACCAGCAACCTTTTGGTTGATGGCCGAAAGCTCTTAACTGCTAGGCTAACTGCCGCCCGCTATGCTCTGCCCGGGGCTATGCTCGGCCCGGGGCTCTGCTAGGCCCGGGGCTATGCTAGGCCCGGGGCTATGCTAGGCCCGGGGCTATGCTAGTCCCGGGGCTATGCTCGGCCCGGGGCTCTGCTCGGCCCGGGGCTCTGCTCGGCCAGGGGCTCTGCTCGGCCCGGGGCTCTGCTCGGCCCGGGGCTCTGCTCGGCCCGGGGCTCTGCTCGGCCCGGGGCTATGCTAGGCCCGGGGCTATGCTCGGCCCGGGGCTTTGCTCGGCCACAATGTGATTTGTGCTAATGGTTTTTATACCCGACACGGAGCGGAGAACAGAAACCACTGAATACCTTTGATAACTCAAAACCTAAACATTTTTCTTCACTTCTAAGAATAGTTCTCAACACTTTAGTCTGCTGAGAAAGTATTCGCTAGGTATGTCAGTCTTCTGTCCGAAACAGAAAAGTGTTTTAAGTGTAGTCTTAACATTCTGTATATGCCTCTTGTTCTATTTTTTAAAGGTCATAAATTATCTACACACCACAAAATCCACAAATACACCCACATACCCGCACACACACACCCACACACACAATGAGACATTGAGATGATGTGTGCTACTGATTGAACTCAGACAAAACTAACACTTTCTGGTGAATGTGCAGCATCTCCTCGCCACGACCCCTCCACGACCCTTCCATGACCCCTCCACGACCCCCCCCCACACACACACACACGACTCAAGTTCACAGACAAAATAAAAACAATTTCAACAACATAAACATTAATTGAAAGCATTGTTTACTAATGGTGAATCCAGTCAGAGGCTATAAAGGTGCTGCAGATGACAGTCCCTCCCAGTTCTCTCTTTTGATGTAGCCATGAGTGCAATGTTTCAGTGACCAACAGGTCGGAGATCTGATTTTTTTTCAGATGTCCAGGAGGAACAAGAGAACAATGATTTAGAAGAGGAGGAGGTATCTGAAGAAGAAGATGTGGAAGAATTACAACCCAGAGCATGATACATCATCTTCAGATGAAAAATAAATCCCCCAAGCTGAAAGAGTGACAGTTTTGTCAAAGAACAGCAAAATAACATGGTCACCATATGACAACCAGGGCAGAAAGGCACCACAAGACATGCAGTCAACATGTCATAAGGATGACCCCAGGGCCCACAAGACATGCAGTCAACATGTCATAAGGATGACCCCAGGGCCCACAAGACATGCAGTCAACATGTCATAAGGATGACCCCAGGGCCCACAAGACATGCAGTCAACATGTCATAAGGATGACCCCAGGGCCCACAAGACATGCAGTCAACATGTCATAAGGATGACCCCAGGGCCCACAAGACATGCAGTCAACATGTCATAAGGATGACCCCAGGGCCCACAAGACATGCAGTCAACATGTCATAAGGATGACCCCAGGGCCCACAAGACATGCAGTCAACATGTCATAAGGATGACCCCAGGGCCCACAAGACATGCAGTCAACATGTCATAAGGATGACCCCAGGGCCCACAAGACATGCAGTCAACATGTCATAAGGATGACCCCAGGGCCCACAAGACATGCAGTTGCCCAAGACATCGCCTCAACATTCTACATGTTCATCACACCAGTCATTAAAAAAATCATTCTGGAGATGACAAATGTAAATATGGAGACAAACTGAAAAAGGATGGATGAGATTGACCTGCGTGCCTACATAGGGCTGCTAATCTTAGCGGGTGTGTATAGGTCCCGAGGTGAGGCTACATAGCGCTGCTAATCTTAGAGGTGTGTATAGGTCCCGAGGCGAGGCTACATAGGGCTGCTAATCTTAGGAGGTGTGTATAGGTCCCGAGGCAAGGCTGCATAGCGCTGCTAATCTTAGCGGGTGTGTAATGGTCCCGAGGCGTGACTACATAGGGATGCTAATCTTAGCGGGTGTGTATTGGTCCAGAGGCGAGGCTACATAGGGCTGCTAATCTTAGCGGGTGTGTATTGGTCCCGAGGCGAGGATACATAGGGCTGCTAATCTTAGCGGGTGTGAATAGGTCCCGAGGCAAGGCTACATAGGGCTGCAAATCTTAGGAGGTGTGTATAGGTCCCGAGGCAAGGCTGCATAGCGCTGCTAATCTTAGCGGGTGTGTATTGGTCCCGAGGCGTGACTACATAGGGATGCTAATCTTAGCGGGTGTGTATTGGTCCCGAGGCGAGGCTACATAGGGCTGCTAATCTTAGCGGTGTGTATAGGTCCCGAGGCAAGGCTACATAGGGCTGCTAATCTTAGCGGGTGTGTATAGGTCCCGAGGCAAGGCTACATAGGGCTGCTAATCTTAGGAGGTGTGTATAGGTCCCGAGGCAAGGCTGCATAGCGCTGCTAATCTTAGCGGGTGTGTATTGGTCCCGAGGCGTGACTACATAGGGATGCTAATCTTAGCGGGTGTGTATTGGTCCCGAGGCGAGGCTACATAGGGCTGCTAATCTTAGCGGTGTGTATAGGTCCCGAGGCAAGGCTACATAGGGCTGCTAATCTTAGCGGGTGTGTATAGGTCCCGAGGCAAGGCTACATAGGGCTGCAAATCTTAGCGGGTGTGTATTGGTCCCGAGGCGTGACTACATAGGGATGCTAATCTTAGCGGGTGTGTATTGGTCCCGAGGCGAGGCTACATGGGGCTGCTAATCTTAGCGGTGTGTATAGGTCCCGAGGCAAGGCTGCATAGGGCTGCTGATCTTAGCGGGTGTGTATAGGTCCCGAGGTGAGGCTACATGTAGTCTCTGGGATGTAGAGGGTGTGTATATGTCCCGAGGTGAGGCTACATGTAGTCTCTGGGATGCAGAGAGTGGAAGGATTGTTTTCCGTGCCACGATGCCACTGGAAATCTTTTTCCACTTTCTCAAGAATGATACGATTTGCTAACCGTGAGTCAAGACCTGCAAGACGTGTGAGAGACAAACTGGCGGCCATAAGAGAGGTCTGAGAGAAGTGGGTGGAGCGTCTGCCATACCTCTACAACCCTGGGCCTGAAGTAACAGTGGAGGAGCAACTGGTTCCATTCACAGAGTCCATAAGAGAGGTCTGAGAGAAGTGGGTGGAGCCATAAGAGAGGTCTGGGAGAAGTGGGTGGAGCCAAACCTCTACAACCCTTGGCCTGAAGTAACAGTGGAGGAGCAACTGGTTCCATTCAGAGGTACATGTTTATTTTCATATCTGTAATGTAAGTGATGTCACTGTTCATTTTATTATGTATTGCTGTAATATCATCGATTTGTGTGATTGTTTTCTGTGACACTGGTACAAATTACTGATAGTAATCTCTTTTGTCAAGAGGTCACTGTCCTTTCAGGCAGTATATGCCCAGCAAGCCAGCAAAGTATGGCATCAAGATATGGGTGGCCTGTGACGCACAATCTTTGAAACTTGAAAGATGCAAGTCTACACAGGGAAGCCGACCAGTGGAGGCCCGGATAATATCCAGGGGATGTGGATTGTGCTTGATGTGACAGATGGACTGAGGGGGCACAACATCAAGTGTGACAATTTCGTCACCCCTTATGACCTCAGCCAGCAGCTCCTGAAGAGGAAGACCACCATGGTTGGCACAGTTAGAAAGGACAAGCCTGAGCTCCCCCCTGCACTCCTTGCAACACGTGGGAGAGAGGCCTTCTCATCAAAGTTTGCCTTCACCCCCACCACCACTCTAGTTGTATACCGCCCAAAGAGGAACAAGAATGTGATTGGCTGAGATCAGTGATCGTGAGGACAGGAAACCAGGAATCATCCTGGACTACAACCACAACAAAGGAGGCGTGGACAACCTGGACAAGGTGATTGGCACTTACAGCTGCAGGAGGATGACTGCCCGCTGGCCCCTGGTCATCTTCCATAACATCATTGATGTGTCCTCATACAATGCCTTTGTGATATGGAATAAGAGCAACCCTACCTGGATACCTGATAAGCGGAACAAGAGGAGGGTGTTCCTGGAGCAGCTGGGAAAGGCACTTGTAACCTCATTCATCGAAAGAAGGGAGCACCCCCCCCCCCCACAGCAGTCTCTGCAGCGCTTGTGAAAGCTGTTCAGGGGGCTAAATCTTGTCTTGATCGACCCGAGGCTGCAGCTGGGGCAGGCAAGAGGAGGATATGCCACTTCTAACCCCCAAAGAAGAACATTTAACATTTACATTTAAGTCATTTGGCAGACGCTCTTATCCAGAGCGACTTACAAATTGGTGAATTCACCTTATGACATCCAGAACTGTAAAACAAATACTGTGTGCTGCACATGGGAGAAATACATCTGCAAAGTCCAGGCACACACACTTGCATACTGTCCTACATTTGCTAATTAGAGTTGATTGATTTATGTTCATCACATTTTTGTTTTGTGTCTGTTTTTTCATGCTTATTTTTTGTTGTTGTTTATATGGGTTGGGGCAATGGTTAAAAAAATGGGAGAAGACTAGTATTCATATTTCGTAGTTTAATTCCTCATTGTACAGGATATAAGAATATATCACTATGTTGCCAGAAAATTCAAAATTCTTATTGTTTCCCGTCAATATAATGCATTCAAAACTACTTTCTATTGTAAAAGGTCTGGGTGTAGCTGGGGCAGAGGAGTCAGCCACAGGACAGCAGAGATGAGTAATAAAAGTAACTTTACTCTAAATTTTCGAATACATGTAGTAATACCAAGCCCACACAAAGGACCGAAGTACATAAAACAAACACACACAACACCATGGGGAAAACAGAGAGTTAAATAATGAACACGTAATTGGGGAATTGAAACCAGGTGCGTAAAACAAAGACTAAACAAATGGAGAATGAAAAGTGGATCGGCGATGGCTATAAGGCCAGTGACGTCGACCAAACAAGGAGAGGGACCGACTTCGGCGGAAGTCGTAACATCTATACATTTCTGCTACTTTCTTTACAAGTGCTATCTCTAGCTAAAACTTTAATGTTTACACCTATGCAGCACCTTTAGCAATAATAATAGTAAACCTCTTGTCACGCCCTGGCCTTCTTCTCTGTTTTCTTTATTATTTTGGTTAGGCCAGGGTGATTTGTGTTTTGTCTTATCTAGGGTATTTATAGTCTATGGGGTTGTGTTCAGTTGAGTGTTCTAGGGAAGTCTATGGTTGCCTGTGGTGTGGTTCTCAATCAGAGGCAGGTGTTTATCGTTGTCTCTGAATGGGAACCATATTTAGGCAGCCATATTCTTTAGGTATCTTGTGGGTGATTGTTTCCTGTCTCTGTGTTCTCTGCACCAGTTAGGACTGTTTCGGTTTTGCCACGTTTTCTTATTTTGTATTTGTATAGGGTTTCCGTTTTTGTCTTTAGATGTTTATAAATAACCACGCTGCATTTTGGTTCTCCTCTCCTTCCCAGGAAGAAAACTGTTACAGAATCACCCACCACAACAGGACCAAGCGGCGTGGTGACAGGCAGCGGCAGCAGGAGCAGCGCAAGTAGGACTGGAAATGGGATGATGTGTTGGACGGCAAGGGTTGCTACACATGGGAGTAGATCCTGGCGGGAAAGGATCGCCTCGCATGGGAACAGGTGGAGCCAGCTAGGAGAGCAGAGGCAGCCGGAGAGAGGAGCCGGCGATACGAGGGAACACGGCTGGCAAGGAAGCCCGAGAGTCAGCCCCAAAAATGTATTGGGGGGAAGACACACAGGAAGTGTGGCGTAGCCAGGTAGGAGACCTGCGCCAACTTCCTGTGCTTACCGGAGGGGTAGAGGGACCGGGCAGGCACCGTGTTATGCTGTGGAGTGCACGGTGTCCCCAGTGCGGGTGCATAGCCCGGTGCGGAACATACCAGCTGCTCATATCGGCCGGGCTAGAGTGGGCATTGAGCCAGGTGTCATGAAGCCGGCTCTACGCAACTGGTCTCCAGTGCGTCTCCTTGGGCCAGCGTACATGGCACCAGCCTTACGCATGGTGTCCCCAGTTCGCCTGCACAGCCCAGTGCGGGCTATTCCACCTCGCCGCACTGGCAGGGCGACCGGGAGCATTCAACCAGGTAGGGTTGGGCCGTGGCCTTAGTATTCTTGGTTTTCATATTAAAGATGTTTATAAATAACCACGTTGCATTTTGGTCCTCCTCTCCTTCCCAGATGGAAAACCGTTACACCTCTACTTTAGTAAAGAAAACGATTATGACGTGTGTTGAAATAAAACTGATTACATGACTTTCTGCTTTGTGAAGCGGGAAAACACAGATATTCACACAGTTGGTGATGAATAGCAGGTTTGTTTCTTCATGAAAAATAGATTTGGGGTTTAAAATGCAATTCATTTATATTTATTATTGTCTAGGTATGTCAGTCTTCTGTCCTAAACAGGAGGGAAAGTGTTTTAATGTTTATTTCATCAGAAATAATTTTGACAGAATTTGTGAAAATCCACAACCAATCCAGCTGGCAACACTCCAATCTAATTCCATTATTTTCAATTCATGAAACAACCTTTTTGAGGTCAGTAAAAAACGTGTAGGTTTACGACAAGTTTTTCAAATGACCCATGACCCGGCCAAATGTGGACAAAACCTGTCGTGACCTACGGTTGTAATTAGTTTAGTGAAAAGATTAACAACATTCTCGACTTCACCTTATATAAACTTGGATTGGGTCCAAGTTCCATCCGTGGGACATCCCTCTATAACATCACACTGAACTGTACTGAACGTCTATGGAACATCCCTGTCACGAACCTCGCAGAGGATGGTGCCTCTTCCTGTTCGGGCGGGGCTCGGCGGTCGTCGTCGCCGGCCTATTAGCTGCCATCCATTTCCTTTCCGTTTGTTTTGGTTATTTGGTAATTGGGTACACCTGTTTTGTATTAGGGTTTGTTTGTAGGTTATTTAAAGGCACGCTGGGTATTTGTGCGGGCTTGTTTTTTGTTACTCTGTGTTGGATGGTGTTATTTTGCTCATATCCTTATTCGCCGGACTATTTCTGTCCTATTGTTTGGACTGGCAACTTATATACGCCCTGTGTGTTGGCGTAACCGTTTTTGTTGCGCTGGGGAATAAATTTGACAAAACGACTGAACCCTGCTCTCTGCACATGATTCCACCCACCACTCCTAGTTATTGTAACAGAAGCCTGCACCACCAGAAAAATGGAGTCTGCAGGAGCAGCGACCACCCCTCTCTCACTATGGAGGAGCGCGTCCATCACCACACAGCTGTCCTCCATCGGATCGGTACAGCGATGGACCAGATGATGGAGAGGATGGAGCGATGGGAGAGGAGTGGTCTACCGACGTCTACCCCAGCCCCCCCACTGCCGACACCATCTACTCTACCTACGTCGTCCTCTGTGTCCAGCGCACTGCGTCTCTCCCCCCCCGAGGGAGTACGATGGAGCGGCGGCTGGGTGCCAGGGATTTTTGCTCCAGCTGGAGCTCTACCTGGCTACCGTGCGTCCGGATCCCTCGGGTGAGGAGAGTGTGAGCCTCCTCGTCTCCTGTCTAACGGGCAGGGCCCTGGACTGGGCTAACGCGGTCTGGAACAGTCCGGACTTGGCTCGGGACAATTACCTGGAGTTCACCCGCCGTTTCCGAGCTGTGTTCGACCACCCACTAGAGGGTAAAGCGGCGGGTGAGCGACTGTTCCACCTCAGACAGGAGACGAGGAGCGCGCAGGACTTCGCTTTGGAGTTCAGGACCCTAGCTGCTGGTTCTGGGTGGAATGACAGGGCCCTGATGGACCATTACCGGTGTAGTCTACGGGAGGACGTCCGCCAGGTGCTAGCTTGCAGGGACACAACTCTCTCCCTGGATGAACTAATAGACATGTCTATTCGATTGGACAACCTGCTAGCTGCCCGCAGGCGCTCAGAAGGGGTCCTGTTAATTCCACCTTCCAGCTCTCCCACTCCCACTCCGATGGAGTTGGGAGGAGCTGCATCTAGGGGGATCAGAGGAGGGGGCTCCTCCTGCTCCTATTGTGGACGGAGAGGACACACTTCGGACCGGTGCTGGAGGAGTTCCTCTGGGAGTCGAGATGGTCTGCGGAACACTCCTCGGCCACTCCAGGTG
>NC_088223.1:5115547-5205547 GCF_036934945.1 Oncorhynchus masou masou | reverse complement strand
TCATTGTGCTGCCACAGAATGAATTGTGATCAAGGCCTCACATAGAGTATATGGTTTGGTCATTGTGTTGCCACAGAATTAATTGTGATCAAGGCCTCACATACAGTATATGGTTTGGTCATTGTGCTGCCACAGAATGAATTGTGATCAAGAGCCTCACATACAGTATATGGGTTGGTCATTGTGCTGCCACAGAATGAATTGTGATCAAGGCCTCAAAAAAGCTTTATATACCAGAGCTGTGAGAAAAGTTCTATATATTATAGAAACAATGTAGCGATTGTTTGTGAGAATTCCAACAGGTGTGGTTCCCGTGGGGGAAAGATTCTATTGGGGAAAGGTTCCTGCGGGGGTTGCCATGGAAGCCAATGTACTAAGATTAGAGAGGTAAGGCAATAAACAAGCAATAGAGGTGAAATAATTACAATTTCGCATCAACACTGGAGTGATAGATGTGCAGAAGATGAATGTGCAAGTAGAGATACTGGGGTGCAACGGAGCAAAACATAAATAACAATATGGGAGTTAGTTGGATGGGCTATTTACAGATGGGATATTTACAGATGGGATATTTACAGATGGGATATTTACAGATGGGCATGTAAAGGTCCATATATATATACGGTAAGCTTCCCTAACAGCTGGTATTTATTGTTTTTTTACAATCACTTTGGCACTAATTTCGGGACCTTGATGTCATTTTTCAAACCTCTAGACACAAAACTCACAACCAATGATCAAAAGGCAAATTTTTCAGAACTCTAACACTTTTTCCAATTGCTTGGAGACAATACACATAAAGCTAAGATAGTTTGTTCATGGAACTAAAATCAGCTGTTCAAAATGACACAACTTATTAACATCAAAGTGTTACCATTTCAAAATGCAATTCACACATTACATCTGAGATGACTGTCTATTAATTTCATTACATTTCATTTATCAATTCTAACTATCAATTGATACAGCTTCTCAAAATGATAAGTAACTGTTGCGTTACTCTTAATGTATAGTTTTACGGAAACTAACAAACAATATTCCATGTTTAGATCATGAAAGTTTCAGGATAACGAGATCCATTGACACCAATTACCGTGGAACATGAACCAACTGGACGACATTATCTATGGATGTAATATTTCATCATCATTCTTTATCAGACACTGTTTCTATGGTCCCATGTACCACTTTTCCAGACCGTATTTTCAGATTTGACATTACTGTACACTCACCGGCCACTTTTTTAGGTACACCTGTCTAGTCTGGGTAGGACCCCCTTTTGCCTCCACAACAGCCTGAATTATTCATGGTGTTGTACGTTAAGAGATGCCCTTCTGCACACCACTGTTTTAAACAGCTGTTATGTGAGCATGTGTGGCCTTTCCGTTAGCTTCAATGAGTCCGGACATTCTCATTCTCCTTTGACCTCTCTCATTAACAAGGTGTTTTGCCCACAGAACTGTCCTAATGCCACTCACTGAATGTGTTTTGTTTATCTTACCATTCTCTGTAAAGTTGTTTAGATTAGTCATCTTGACTGTTCTAGTGTTTGGTCAAACAACATCTAAAGCTCTTTACTCTATATACTCTATATATTGAGTTGCAGGCAGCCACATGATTCGCTGTTCGAATGTAACCTTCGTTGATGGGCTAAATCAGGTCTGCAGAGCTGATGGTATGACCTATGTCATTGTGTGGGATAATGTCAGGTTCCACCAGGCTCAAATGGTGCAAGCCTGGTTTCAGGCCCCTCCACAATTTACCACCCTGTACCCCAATACTCTCCTTTCCTGAACCCGATTGAGGAATTTTTCTCCACATGGAGGTGGAAGGTATATGATAGACGCCCTCACAAACAAGCCGCCCTTCTCCAGGCCATGGATGACACATGCAATGACATCACGGCAGGCCAGTGTCAGGCCTGGATACCCCCGAAGATTCTTCCCAAGATGTTTGGCCAATGAAAACATCCATTGTGATGTGGATGAAAACATGTGGCCAAATCCACCAGACAGAGTTGATGGAAATATAGAAGTACAGTAATCAATCCTTTGTTTTTCTTTTTACAGTAAGCCATGTGAGGAACAATGCAGTGATGTTTTACAGTAAGCCAGGTGAGGAACACTGCAGTGATGTTTTACAGTAAGCCAGGTGAGGAACACCGCAGTGATGTTTTAGAGTAAGCCAGGTGAGGAACACCGCAGTGATGTTTTACAGTAAGCCAGGTGAGGAACACCGCAGTGATGCTTTACAGTAAGCCAGGTGAGGAACACTGCAGTGATGTTTTACAGTAAGCCAGGTGAGGAACACTGCAGTGATGTTTTACAGTAAGCCAGGTGAGGAACACTGCAGTGATGTTTTACAGTAAGCCAGATGAGGAACACCGCAGTGACATTTTACAGTAAGCCAGGTGAGGAACACCGCAGTGATGTTTTACAGTAAGCCAGGTGAGGAACACTGCAGTGATGTTTTACAGTAAGCCAGATGAGGAACACTGCAGTGACATTTTACAGTAAGCCAGGTGAGGAACACTGCAGTGATGTTTTACAGTAAGCCAGATGAGGAACACTGCAGTGATGTTTTACAGTAAGCCAGGTGAGGAACACTGCAGTGATGTTTTACAGTAAGCCAGGTGAGGAACAGTGCAGTTGACCTTTAACTGTTTTTTCTTTTTTGTAGCTCATTATTTTTGCTTTGATTCAAAGAAACCTATTTTGTGATTTTATTGTATTTCATCAATGAATGTCATATTTTGTTCAATGATTCCACTGTGTCTGTAGTATTCTCTCGACTAGTCCTTTTACAGTGATGTATTTACGTGTAGTAGCATAATGAAACATGTATCACATATTTTGTACTACAATATTTAATGATTGTACGAACAACTACACAGTGAAACTCGGTATATTGTGTGTGAGTGATCTAAATTATGGTATTTATGATGATTCTGCAAGTGCAAGGTTTCTTCAAAGATATGAATGCACAATGCAATGTTTTGAACATTGGACAGCCTGTGTTACAAGCGATGACTGTTTTGAGATTTGTGTCTGGAGTTTTGAAAAATGACCACAAGATTCTGAAAATAGTGCCAAGGTGATTGTTAAAAACTGTAAAGTTAGTGAGGGAGATGGTATTTGGGATGATCAGTGAAATACACCTGTTGGAGCATGTGCTATGGTTGGGTGCTGCTATGGTGAGCTGAGTTAAGGCAGAGCTTAACCTAGCAACGACTTATAGATGACCTGGAGCCAGCGGGTTTGGTGACAAATATGTAGTGAGGGCCAGTCGCCCGGAATATGAGCATACAGGTTGAAGTGGTGGGTAGTATATGGAACTTTGGTGACAAAATAGCACTGTGACAGACTACATCCAATTTGCCGAGTAGAGTATTGGAGGATATTTTGTTAATGACATCGCCGAAGTCAAGGATCGGTAGGATAGTCAGTTTTACGAGGGTATGAAGTCTATACAATTTGCTCGTCTGAAGTAGAGTATCTTGCGATAAAATACAGACCACACTATTTGCCAAGACAGTTTTCATCTATACTTTTCGTGGCTGTTCATTTACTACCACAGATGGATGCTGGCACTAAGACCGCACTCAGTCAGCTGTATAAGGAAATGGGCAAACAGGAAACCACTCACCCGGAGGCGGCGCTCCTAGTGGCCGGAGACTTTAATGCAGGGAAACTTAAATCAGTTCTACCAAATCTCTATCAACATGTTAAATGTGCAACCAGAGGGAAAAAAGTTCAAGATCACCAGGACACAGCTCTCCCTTGCCCTCCATTTGGTAAATCCAACCACAACTCTATCCTCCTGATTCCTGCTTACAAGCAAACATTAAAGCAGGAAGCACCAGTGACTTGGTCTATAAACATTAAAGCAGGAAGCAGGAAGCACCAGTGAATCGGTCTATAAACATTAAAGCAGGAAGCAGGAAGCAGGAAGCACCAGTGACTCGGTCTATAGACATTAAAGCAGGGAGCAGGAAGCACCAGTGACTCGGTCTATAAACATTAAAGCAGGAAGCAGGAAGCAGGAAGCACCAGTGACTCGGTCTACAAACATTAAAGCAGGAAGCAGGAAGCAGGAAGCACCAGTGCCTCGGTCTATAAACATTAAAGCAGGAAGCAGGAAGCAGGAAGCACCAGTGACTCGGTCTACAAACATTAAAGCAGGAAGCAGGAAGCAGGAAGCACCAGTGCCTCGGTCTATAAACATTAAAGCAGGAAGCAGGAAGCACCAGTGACTCGGTCTATAAACATTAAAGCAGGAAGCAGGAAGCACCAGTGCCTCGGTCTATAAACATTAAAGCAGGAAGCAGGAAGCACCAGTGCCTCGGTCTATAAACATTAAAGCAGGAAGCAGGAAGCACCAGTGACTCGGTCTATAAACATTAAAGCAGGAAGCAGGAAGCACCAGTGACTCGGTCTATAAACATTAAAGCAGGAAGCAGGAAGCACCAGTGCCTCGGTCTATAAACATTAAAGCAGGAAGCAGGAAGCACCAGTGACTCGGTCTATAAAGAAGTGTTCCGACAAAGCAGATGCTAAACTACAGGACTGTTTCACAGACTGGAATATGTTCTGGGATTCTTCCAATGACATTGAGGACTACACCACATCAGTCACTGGCTTTATCGATAAGTGCATCGAGGACTGTTGTGGCGGAATCCTAATTATTTAGGTAACATTTATAAATAATATGTTGGATTTTTTTAATTGCATGCTTATGTGATATATGTCATTAGAATGTCTATTTTTGGATAATACTGTTGGCCGGTTGCAGTTATCTGTTCTCTGTCAGGGTTCAGTTCCTTGGGCCGCAGAGAGGGGAGAGGTCAAGCTTGTCTTCATATGTAAACATGTCTTTTAAACCAATTATCTCTTGGCTCCACAATGTCTGTGTGCCAGTCACTGTGTCTCTGTGATCTTGTCCAGGAGGGGTGTATTTGATATATGCCTGTTGATGAGGGTTTTTTTATGGTCCTGAGAGTGAGATAAGAACATAGTTTAGGAGACAAAGCTGAACGATAATTTATATCCAATGCTGTCTGTCTATGTGTGTCTTTGCAATAAAGGATCTCAGTTGCAATGTGTACGGACTCTCAGATAATTCATTTATAGACACTGAATTGATCTGAGAGTCACAGGGTTGTGATGGAGCTCATATAATTAAAGATGGACTTTATGATAACTCTGACTTGTGTGTGGTTTGCTCTCATGATTTGGTAAATACAGGAAATTTCCACTACAGGACGTCGTCCCAACAGTGACTGTACGTACATACCCCAACCAGAAGCCATGGGTTACAGGCAACATTCGCACTGAGCTGCCGCTTTAAAGGTGCGGGACTCTAACCCGGAAGCTTATAAGAAATACTGCTATGCCCTGCGACGAATCATCAAACAGGCAAAGCGTCAATACAGGGCTACGATTGAATCATGCTCCACCGGCTATGATGCTCGTCTTATGTGGCAGGGCTTGCAAACTATTACAGACTACAAAGGGAAGCACAGCCGCGAGCTGCCAAGTGACACGAACCTACCAGATGAGCTAAATCACTTCTATGCTCGCTTCGAGTCAAGCAACACTGAGGCATGCATGAGAGCATCAGCTGTTCCGGACGACTGTGTGATCACGCTCTATGTAGCCGTCATGAGTAAGACCTTTAAACAGGCCAACATTCACAAGGCTGCTGGGCCAGAAGGATTACCAGGATGTGTGCTCTGGGCATGCACTGACCAACTGGCAGGTGTCTTCACTGAAATTTTCAACATGTCCCTGATTGAGTCTGTAATACCAACATGTTTCAAGCAGACCACCATAGTCCTTGTGCTCAAGAACATGAAGGCAACCTGCCTAAATGACTACAGACCCGTAGCACTCACCTTGGACAGAGGCAACCTCTATGTCTCCACATGGAGGGAAGTATCTCCTAGCATGGCGTATCCAACCTTGGACAGAGGCAACCTCTATGTCCCCACATGGAGGGAAGTATCTCCTAGCATGTCGTATCCAACCTTGGACAGAGGCAACCTCTATGTCCCCACATGGAGGGAAGTATCTCCTAGCATGTCGTATCCAACCTTGGACAGAGGCAACCTCTATGTCTCCACATGGAGGGAAGTATCTCCTAGCATGGCGTATCCAACCTTGGACAGAGGCAACCTCTATGTCCCCACATGGAGGGAAGTATCTCCTAGCATGGCGTATCCAACCTTGGACAGAGGCAACCTCTATGTCCCCACATGGAGGGAAGTATCTCCTAGCATGGCGTATCCAACCTTGGACAGAGGCAACCTCTATGTCTCCACATGGAGGGAAGTATCTCCTAGCATGGCGTATCCAACCTTGGACAGAGGCAACCTCTATGTCCCCACATGGAGGGAAGTATCTCCTAGCATGGCGTATCCAACCTTGGACAGAGGTAACCTCTATGTCCCCACATGGAGGGAAGTATCTCCTAGCATGGCGTATCCAACCTTGGACAGAGGCAACCTCTATGTCCCCACATGGAGGGAAGTATCTCCTAGCATGGCGTATCCAACCTTGGACAGAGGCAACCTCTATGTCCCCACATGGAGGGAAGTATCTCCTAGCATGGCGTATCCAACCTTGGACAGAGGCAACCTTTATGTCCCCACATGGAGGGAAGTATCTCCTAGCATGGCGTATCCAACCTTGGACAGAGGCAACCTCTATGTCCCCACATGGAGGGAAGTATCTCCTAGCATGGCGTATCCAACCTTGGACAGAGGTAACCTTTATGTCCCCACATGGAGGGAAGTATCTCCTAGCATGGCGTATCCAACCTTGGACAGAGGCAACCTCTATGTCCCCACATGCGTCCTCCATTGCCTGGAGAAGCGCCACGCGGGCATAGGGTTGGCGATCATACACTTTCCAGCGCCAGGCTGAGAAGAATTCCTCTATGGGATTTAGAGAAGGTGAATATGGGGGCAGGTACAAAACTACACATTGTGGATGGGTGGCAAACAGTTTTGGACCAGAATAGCCCATTGAAAACTAACATTGTCCCATAAATCCACAAATCTAGCAGGCTCCTGATCTGGATCAGGGACAAGCATTGTGTAAATTGCATCCAGAAAAGTGAGCATATGGCCGGTGTTGTACGGACCCAGTGTGGCGTTGTGATGGAGGACGCCGTTTTGAGTGATGGCAGCACACATAGTTATATTACCCCCTCGCTGTCCAGGGACATTGGTCATTGCCCTCTGTCCTATTACATTTCTTCCGCGGCGCCTGGTTTTGGTGAGGTTGAAGCCAACCTCATCCACATAAATAAATTCATGGCGAATTACATGGGCATCCAGCTCCAATACTCTCTGTAACAGACAAAAGGATATACAGATGAGTAAATATGGTATGTCTGAAGTACTGGAAGTAGTGTTACATACATACCTCTACAAAGTCATGTCGCATATTCTTGACTGTCAGAGTTTCTCTCGAATGGCACCTTGTAAAGTTGTTTCATCGTCACTCGGTGCCGTTGGAGGATGTGTTGTATGGTCGACAGGCTTACAGCATTGATGTTGTTACATATGGTGTCATTATTCAAGATATGCTCTCTTATCTCTCGAATCCTAATTGCATTGTTGGCCAAAACCATATTTATAATTGCAATCTCTTGTACATCTGTAAACAAGCGTCCTCGTCCTCCATGATGTCTTTGCCTTTCCACTCTGTACAGAATTCAAACACAGTATGTGTTCAGCATAGGAACTGTAAACAATGTACATAAACATGTAGTACAGCATGATAACCAACCTCATTCATTCAATGCAGTGCAGCATGATAACCAACCTCATTCATTCAATGTAGTACAGCATGATAACCAACCTCATTCATTCAATGTAGTACAGCATGATAACCATCCTTATTCATTCAATGTAGTACAGCATGATAACCAACCTCATTCATTCAATGTAGTCCAGCATGAAAACCAACCTCATTCATTCAATGTAGTACAGCATGATAACCAACCTCATTCATTCAATGTAGTACAGCATGATAACCAACCTCATTCATTCAATGTAGTACAGCATGATAACCATCCTCATTCATTCAATGTAGTCCAGCATGATAACCATCCTCATTCATTCAATGTAGTACAGCATGATAACCATCCTCATTCATTCAATGTAGTACAGCATGATAACCAACCTCATTCATTCAATGTAGTACAGCATGATAACCATCCTCATTCATTCAATGTAGTACAGCATGATAACCAACCTCATTCATTCAATGTAGTACAGCATGATAACCAACCTCATTCATTCAATGTAGTACAGCATGATGACCAACCTCATTCATTCAATGTAGTACAGCATGATAACCAACCTCATTCATTCAATGTAGTACAGCATGATAACCAACCTCATTCATTCAATGTAGTACAGCATGATAACCAACCTCATTCATTCAATGTAGTACAGCATGATAACCAACCTCATTCATTCAATGCAGTGCAGTAAATGGGTGGCTTAGAGTTACACATGTTTATGCAATACTATGCAGTCATACGTATTTTACCGTACATTACCGTAATGCTAAAATAGTCATTAGATAGTTGCATACCTGTTCTCATTTCTGAAGGTTCAAATTATGGACGCCACTGTAAATCGACTCAAGTTGGGCTGGACTCTCAGTCCAG
Organism: Oncorhynchus masou masou; assembly: GCF_036934945.1. Lineage (NCBI taxonomy): Eukaryota > Metazoa > Chordata > Actinopteri > Salmoniformes > Salmonidae > Oncorhynchus > Oncorhynchus masou. The sequence continues at coordinate 5,196,865 of NC_088223.1, read as the reverse complement.
CCTCTCTCATGGTCAAACCGTGGTTGATCACATGATCAACAAGTGTTGCCCTAATCTCATCAGAGATGGCTCTCCTTCCTTCTCTTCTTTGCCCTCGTCCTCTTCTTCCTCTTCCTCTCCCTCCTACTCCTCTTGCTCTCTGTCCATTGTTGGCATCCATTGTTCAAAACAGGTAATCTGACCTTTGACCTATTTATAGGCCTATACTACAGTAAAGCAGTGATTGGTTAGTGATCAGTTAAGCTATTAGTGTTTGCACATGTGAGGAGTGTGTGTGTGTGACCTGGTGAATAAGTGTAGAATTTTGATTGGTTGTGTTTGGAAAAGGTTTGAAAAAAGGGTTTTAAGCAATTGACAACTGAGTCAAAGGCAGAGAAATAGCTTATGGTTTTGGATATTTGGTGTGTAGTTTTGCACTTTGAGTGAGAGGTTTCAAAAATCGTGTGACATGAAAAGATTTTGTGTGTAAGCAGTTGGAAAAAACTGTAATAAAAACCCTTATTACACATTCCTGCGCCTGTCTCCCAAAGAAGACAGAGTGTAGAGAGGGTAGAGAGTGTGTAGAGAGTGTAGAGAGGGTGTAGAGTGTGTAGAGAGTGTAGAGAGGGTAGAGAGTGTGTAGAGTGTGTAGAGAGTCTAGAGAGTGTAGAGAGTGTAGAGAGTGTAGAGAGGGTAGAGAGTGTGTAGAGAGTGTAGAGAGGGTAGAGAGTGTGTAGAGAGTGTAGAGAGGGTAGAGAGTGTGTAGAGAGGGTAGAGAGTGTGTAGAGAGTCTAGAGTGTGTAGAGAGTGTAGAGAGTCTAGAGTGTGTAGAGTGTCTAGAGAGTGTGTAGAGAGTGTCGAGAGTGTATAGAGAGGGTAGATAGTGTATAGAGTGTAGAGATTCTTGAGAGTGTCTAGAGAGTGTGTATAGAGTGTCTAGAGAGTGTGTAGAGAGTGTGTAGAGAGTGTCGAGAGTGTATAGATAGGGTAGAGAGTGTAGAGAGTGTAGAGAGTCTTGAGAGTGTGTAGAGTGTAGAGAGTCTAGAGTGTGTAGAGAGTCTAGAGTGTGTAGAGAGTCTAGAGAGTGTAGAGAGTGTAGAGAATGTAGAGAGTGTAGAGTGTGTAGAGTGTCTAGAGAGTGTGTAGAGAGTGTGTAGAGAGTGTCGAGAGTGTATAGAGAGGGTAGATAGTGTAGAGAGTCTTGAGAGTGTGTAGAGAGTGTAGAGTGTGTACAGAGTCTAGAGTGTGTAGAGAGTCTAGAGTGTGTAGAGAGTGTAGAGTGTGTAGAGAGTCTAGAGTGTGTAGAGAGTGTAGAGAGTGTAGAGAGTCTAGAGTGTGTAGAGAGTCTAGAGTGTGTAGAGAGTCTAGAGTGTGTAGAGAGTCTAGAGAGTCTAGAGAGTGTAGAGAGTGCATAGAGTGTGTAGAGAGTCTAGAGTGTGTAGAGAGTCTAGAGTGTGTAGAGAGTCTAGAGTGTGTAGAGAGTCTAGAGTGTGTAGAGAGTCTAGAGAGTGTAGAGAGTGCATAGAGTGCATAGAGTGCATAGAGTGCATAGAGTGCATAGAGAGTGTAGAGAGTGTAGAGGGTGTAGAGAGTCCAAAATACTCTGACTCAGAGTACAATCTGTGTCCCAGATGGGCATACTAAGTCCACACAGCCCTTGGTGGTTCAGTGGTAACCCTTGGTGACACAGGTTAAAATGTTTTTTTTTAAATGGTTTCCTGGAGTGTATTTAAAATAAGAAAGCAGGAGGGAGGTTTTGGACCAGAGAGTGCAGCTGTACTTTAGATAAAACAACAATGGTGGTGTGTGTGTGTGTGTGTGTGTGTGTGTGTGTGTGTGTGTGTGTGTGTGTGTGTGTGTGTGTGTGTGTGTGTGTGTGTGTGTGTGTGTGTGTGTGTGTGTGTGTGTGTGTGTGTGTGTGTGTGTGTGTGTGTGTGTGTGTGTGTGTGTGTGTGCGTGCGTGCGTGCAAGTAGGTGTAAAACTTAAGTGTCTCAGTTCCATTAATGATTGCATTGCACTCTGCTTATCTACCATGGCAACACTGAACGGATGGAGTTTAGTAGAGAGCAACATTCAACAGTCAGGCATGAATCATACCAACTCAATTGCTACACATGTAGAACAGGACAGCAATACAGACAGTTAATGTGTCCCAAATGGCACACGATTCCCTATATAGTGCACTACTTTAGACCAGAGGCATATGGCACCCTATTCCCTATATAGTACACTACTTTAGCCAGAGCCCTATGGAACCCTATTCCCTATATAGTGCACTACTTTAGACCAGAGCCATATGGAACCCTATTCCCTATATAGTGCACTACTTTAGACCAGAACCCTATATAACCCTATTCCCTATATTGTGCATTACTTTAGGCCAGAGGCATATGGCACCCTATTCCCTATATAGTACACTACTTTAGCCAGAGCCCTATGGAACCCTATTCCCTATATAGTACACTACTTTAGCCAGAGCCCTATGGAACCCTATTCCCTATATAGTGCACTACTTTAGACCAGAGCCATATGGAACCCTATTCCCTATATAGTGCACTACTTTAGACCAGAACCCTATATAACCCTATTCCCTATATTGTGCATTACTTTAGGCCAGAGTCCTATAGAACCCTATTCCCTATATAGTACACTACTTTAGACCAGAGCCCTTTAGCACCCTATTCCCTACATAGTGCACTACTTTGGACCAGAGCCCTATAGCACCCTATTCCCTATATAATGATGCAGCCTATCCTTATAATATTTGTGATGTTAAAACATGAGACACATAATATACATAAATATATATACAGTTGATGTCAGACGTTTACATGTACATTAGCCAAATACATTTACGCTCAGTTTCTCACAATTCCTGACATTTTATCCTACGAAAAATTCCCTGTCTTAGGTCAGTTAGGATCTCAAATGTATTTTAAGAATTTGAAATGTCAGAATAAGAGTAGTGAAAATGATTTATTTCAGGTTTTATTTATTTCTTCACATTCCCAATGGGTCAGAAGTTTACATACAATCAATTAGTATTTGGTAGCAATGTCTTAAAAATGTTTAACTTGGGTCAAATGTTTCTGGTAGCCTTCCACAAGCTTCCCACAATAAGTTGGGTGAATTTTGGCCCATTCCCCCTCACAGAGCTGGTTTCTAGGCCTCCTTGCTCGCACACGCTTTTTCAGTTCTCCGCACAAATGATCTATAGGATTGAGGTAAGGCCTTTGTGATGTCCACTCCAATACCTTGACTTTGTTGTCCTTAAGCCATTTTGCCACAACTTTGTAAGTATGCTTGGGGTCAGTGTCCATTTGGAAGACCCATTTGCGACCAGGCTTTAACTTCATGGTGACTGGGGGGCAGTATTGAGAAGCTTGGATGAATAAGGTGCCCAGAGTAAACTTGAAAACAAAAGGGTTTATACCCTGATGAAGACAGCTTGGCTGTCGAAACGTTGGTATTACATTTTTGCATCTGAGCTCCTAGAGTGTGCGGCTGTCTTTTATTTTCAAGTTTACTCTGGGCACCTTCTATTTTAAAGTTTCTACGCCGCTAGCTAGCATCCTGAAGAAGACATCTTGGCTGTCGAAACGTTGGTATTACATTTTTGCATCTGAGCTCCTAGAGTGTGCAGCTCTCTTTTATTTTCAAGTTATGGGATATGCTTAACACCCCGGCAGTCCTACAATCTAAGCTAGATGCCCTCAATCTCACACAAATCATCAAGGAACCCACCAGGTACAACCCTAACTCTGTAAACAAGGGCACCCTCATAGACGTCATCCTGACCAACTGGCCCTCCAAATACACCTCCGCTGTCTTCAACCAGGATCTCAGTGATCACTGCCTCATTGCCTGTATCCGCTACGGAGCCGCAGTCAAACGACCACCCCTCATCACTGTCAAACGCTCCCTAAAACACTTCTGTGAGCAGGCCTTTCTAATCGACCTGGCGCGGGTATCCTGGAAGGACAATGACCTCATCCCGTCAGTTGAGGATGCCTGGTCATTCTTTAAAAGTAACTTCCTCACCCTTTCAGATAAGCATGCTCCGTTCAAAAAATGCCGAACTAAGAACAGATACAGCCCTTGGTTCACTCCAGACCTGACTGCCCTCGACCAGCACAAAAACATCCTGTGGCGGACTGCAATAGCATCGAATAGTCCCTGCGATATGCAACTGTTCAGGGAAGTCAGGAACCAATACACACAGTCAGTCAGGAAAGCTAAGGCCAGCTTCTTCAGGCAGAAGTGGGTCAAATGGCAAGACCCATCCGTAGCACGCGCTCCAGCAGGTGTATCTCACTGATCATCCCTAAAGCCAACACCTCATTTGGCCGCCTTTTGTTCCAGTACTCTGATGCCTGTAACTGGAACGAATTGCAAAAATCGCTGAAGTTGGAGACTTTTATCTCCCTCACCAACTTCAAACATCTGCTATCTGAGCAGCTAACCGGTGGCTGCAGCTGTACATAGTCTATTGGTAAATAGCCCACCCATTTTCACCTACCTCATCCCCATACTGTTTCTATTTATTTATTTTTCTGCTCTTTTGCACACCAGTATCTCTACCTGTACATGACCATCTGATCATTTATCACTCCAGTGTTAATCTGCAAAATTGTAATTATTCGCCTACCTCCTCATGCCTTTTGCACACAATGTATATAGACTCCCCCTTTTTTTCTACTGTGTTATTGACTTGTTAATTGTTTACTCCATGTGTAACTCTGTGTTGTCTGTTCACACTGCTATGCTTTATCTTGGCCAGGTCGCAGTTGCAAATGAGAACTTGTTCTCAACTAGCCTACCTGGTTAAATAAAGTTGAAAAAAAAAAAAAAAGTTTACTCTGGGCACCTTTTATTTTCAAGTTTCTACTCTGCTAGCTAGCACCCTGATGTAGACATCTTGGCTGTCGAAACGTTGGTATTACATTTTTGCATCTGAGCTCCTAGAGGGTGCAGCTCTCTTTTATTTTCAAGTTTACTCTGGGCACCTTTATTTTCAAGTTTCTACTCCGCTAGCTAGCACCCTGAAGAAGACAGCTTGGCTGTCGAAACGTTGGTATTAAATTTTTGCATCTGAGCGCCTAGAGTGTGCGGCTCTCTTTTATGTTTCTACTCCGCTAGCTAGCAACTCGTCTTAATAGGTGTGTGTTTCTTTTTCTTCTAGATAGCCCAGAGTAAACTGCCTGCTACCCTGTCCCAAATGCTAATATATTCATATAATTAGTGGTATTGGATGGAAAACACTCTGAAGTTTCTAAAACTGTTTGAATGATGTCTGTGAGTATAACATAACTGATATGGCAGGCGAAAACCTGAGAAAAATCCAACCGGGAAGTGGAAAATCTGAGGCTTGTAGTTTTTCAACTCTTTACCATTCCACAATAAAGTGTAAATGGGTTCATATTGCACTTCATAAGGCTTCAACGAGATGTCAACAGTCTTTGGAACGTTGTTTCAGGCTTCTACTGTGAAGTGGGGGCGAATGAGAGCTGATTGAGCCAGAGGTCTGCCAGAGTGGCATGAGCTGACCACGCGCGTCCACGTGAGAGTTAGTTTGCACTCCGGTTGGAATATTATTGAAGATTTATGATAAAAAAAACATCCTAAAGATTGATTCTATACATCGTTTGACATGTTTCTACGGACTGTAACGGAACTTTTTGACTTCTTGTCTGCTCGCGCCTCATGAATTTGGATTACTGGGCTAAACGTGCAAACAAAAAGGAGGTATTTGGACATAAATGATGAACTTTATCGAACAAATCAAACATTTATTGTGGATCTGGGATTCCTGGGAGTGCATTCTGATGAAGATCATCAAAGGTAAGTGAATATTTATAATGCTATTTCTGATGTGTTGACTCCACAACATGGAGGATATCTGTATGGCTCGTTTTTGTGTCTGAGCGCCGAACTCAGATTATTGCATGGTGTGCTTTTTCAGTAAAGCTTTTTTGAAATCTGACACAGCGGTTGCATTAACTTTTAGAAATACCTAAAGTGGTACTACAAAAGTAGAAATGTTTTGGCAAAGTTTACAGGTAACTTTTGAGATATTTTGTAGTGACGTTTCGCAAATTGGAAGCAGTTTTTTCTGGATTAAACGCGCCAAATAAATGGACATTTTGGATATGTATCGACGGAATTAATCTAACAAAAGGACCATTTGTGATGTTTCTGGGAGAAAAGAAGCTCGGCAAAGGTAAGGCATGATTTATATTTTATTTCTGCGTTTTGTGTGGTGCCTGCAGGGTTGAAATATGCTATTCTCTCTTTGTTTACTGTTGTGCTATCATCGGATAAAAGCTTCTTATGCTTTCGCCGAAAAGCCTTTTTGAAATCGGACATGCTGGTTGGATTCACAACGAGCGTAGCTTTAATTTGGTATCTTACATGTGTGCTTTAATGAAAGTTAGAATTTTATAGCATTTTTTGGGGGGGGCGCTCTGCATTTTCCCTGGCAATTGGCCAGGTGGGACATTTGCGTCCCGCCTATCCCAGAGGGGAGAAGTTTATCTAAAGTTCCATGCATAACAGTATCTTTTATCAATGTTTATTATGAGTATTTCTGTAAATTGATGTGGCTCTCTGCAACATCACAGGATGTTTTGGAAGCAAAACATTACTGAATGTAACGCGCCAATGTAAACTGAGATTTTAGGATGTAAATATAAACTTTTTCGAACAAAACATACATGTATTGCGTACCATGAAGTCCTATGAGTGTCATCTGAGGAAGATCATCAAAGGTTAGTGATTAATTTATCTCTATTTCGGCTTTTTGTCACTCCTCTCTGGAAAATGGCTGTGTTTTCTATGACTAGGTGCAGACCTAACATAATTGTTTGGTGTGCTTCTGCTGTAAAGCCTTTTGAAATCGGACACTGTGGTAGGGTTAACAACAAGTTTATCTTTCAAATGGTGTAAATGGTGTGTCACCGTAAAGTTTCCCCATAGATAATCAATATAGAGTATCACCATAGTGTTTCCCCATAGAGTATCACCATAGAATATCACCATAGAGTTTCCCCATAGAGTATCACCATAGAATATCCCCATAGAGTATCACCATAGAACATCCCCATAGAGTATCACCATAGAATATCCCCATAGTGTATCACCATAGAATATCCCCATAGAATATCCCCATAGACGATCACCATAGAACATCCCCATAGAATATCACCATAGAGTATCACCATAGTGTTTCCCCATAGAGTATCACCATAGTGTTTCCCCATAGAGTATCACCATAGAATATCACCATAGAGTATCACCATAGAGTATCACCATAGAATATCAACATAGAGTTTCACCATAAATCTTGACCATAGAATATCAACATAGAGTATCACCATAGATTTTCACCATAGGATATCAACATAGACTATCACCATAGAATATCAACATAGGATATCAACATAGAATATCCCCTTAGTTGCACCTTCTCAAACTAGGGCTCTCTTCAATCTGTATCATGGAAGTTCAGCGTTTAAGTGTGATAGAGAGTGATTCACTGTAAACATTTATCTTTGTCTCTCTCTCTCTCTCTCACTCTCTCGCTCTCTCTCTCTTGATCTCTCTCTCTCGCTCTCTCTCTCTCTCTCTTGATCTCTCTCTCTCGCTCTCTCTCTCTCTCTCTCTCTATCTCACTCCAATTCTTACTTGAGACCTATTGTTTCAGCAGTAGCTGACGCATATGGTATAGGGTGCCATAGGGTATATATGGTATAGGGTGCCATATAGGGCTCTGTTCTATTTTTGTGCACTATATATAGGGAATAGGGTTCCATAGGGCTCTGGTCTAAAGCAGTGCACTATATAGGGAATAGGGTGACATTTGGGACACGTCGTTGGCGTGGTTCCCGCACTGGAAGTGCCCACTTATCAACGACCCTTCTCCATTCTCTCAGAAGTGTCAAGGGGTCAAACGGCCATTACCCATACGTAAGGGCATTTTCCTCCACTCTTTTTGCTCGCTAGGCACTTTGATCCTCACTAAATCACATTACACAGCCATTAGTGAAGCATTATGAACCAGAGTTTATATGACAAAGCAGAGAGAGAGAGAGAGAGAGAGAGAGAGAGAGAGAGAGAGAGAGAGAGAGAGAGAGAGAGAGAGAGAGAGAGAGAGAGAGAGAGAGAGAGAGAGAGAGAGAGAGAGGATAGGGGATGCTGAATAGCTCAACCCTGGCAAGTTGAAGAGGTAGGGGTGTGTCTCAATAGTCTATGGATAGTTCCCCTCCTGCTGTCTATCGTGTAGGTCATGGAGTTTATCGTGGACATGTTATGGGGAAAAACTCCTGACCTTAATTGTATGAGCTGAACTGAAAAGTTTGTTTAAATATAGTACAAATATAATAGAAACCTGCAAGAGGATGACTCTTTCCTGTCTGTCAGAAGTTAGTATGGGTGAAGGAAAGGAGATGAGGAGAGCAGGCTGCTTCCCACTATCGAGATGCACCCCTTGGCCAGATTGGAACTGACGCTGTCCCAATAAGTTCCTCTCCAGGTTGAGAGGAGGCTTCGAGGTTGTACCTCGGGGAATGTTTTTTGGCTAGAAGGTATCCACAACCCCAGAGGCTCCTGTGATAATTTTATTGGAGAATCAGTCTGTGCAAATACAAGGAAAATGGGTTTGAATTTTAAACAGGAAGGAAAAAGATGTTAAAAGGATGAAGGACAGGTGACTTTATCTGACCTTGGATGAAAAGTGGAAATGTGACATTTGCAAGTTCTGAAGAAACTCTTGAAATCCCTAATATCTCCCCTCGTGAAGGTATAATTTAAAAGTGTCTAATGATAGGGGAAGCAGAGGGAAATGCTTTTCATGGACTGGGACACGATGTACCGTGTGCCTAAAAGCCTATTTTTCTGAAGAGGGAGGTAATGGATCACACTGGCAGAGCCCAGGAGAGAGGAAGACAAAAAGAGAGAGAAGAGAGGGAGAATAGGGAGTGGAGTAGACAAAGAGAGAGATGGATAGAGAGAGAGAGAGAGCAAGAGAGAGAGAGAGAGAGCGAGAGAGAGAGATCAAGAGAGAGAGAGAGACAGTGAGAGAGACAAAGAGATCTCTCTCTCTCTCTCTCTCTCTGTCTCTCTCTGTCTCTCTCTGTCTTCCTGTGATCCATTACCCTTACCACCTGGGTGGCGGGACGTCAGGAAGTCCAGGATCCAGTTGCAGAGTGAGGAATTTAGTCCCAGTGTCCTTAGTTTAGTTGAGGGCTCTAGGGTGTTGACCGCTGAGCTATAGTCAGTGTATGGCATTCTAATGTAGGTGTTCCTTTTGTCCATGTGGGAAATGGCATGGTGGAGTGCAAAAGATTTTGCGTCATCTGTGGATCCGTTGGGGCGGTACGCATATTGGAGTTGGTCCAGGGTTTCTGAGATAATGGTGTTGATGTGAGCCAGGACCAGCCTTTCAAAGTACTTTATGGCTACAGATGTGAGTGCTATGGGTCGGTAGTCATTTATGCAGGTTACCTTAGAGTTCTTGGGCACAGGGACCATGGTGGTCTGCCTGAAATATGTTTGTATTACAGACTCGGTCAGGAACAGGTTGAAAATGTCAGTGAAGACACTTGCCAGTTGGTCAGCACATGCTCAGAGTACATGTCCTGGTAATCCGTCTGGCCCTGCGGCCTTGTGAATGTTGACCTGTTTAAAGGTCTTACTCACATCGGCTACAGAGAGATTGATCACACAGTAGTCCAGAACAGCTGATGCTCTCATGCATGTTTCAGTGTTGTTTGCCTCGAAGCGAGCATAGAAGTCATTTATCTCATCTGTTAGGCTAGTGTCACTGGGCAGCTCGCGGCTGTGTTTCCCTTTGTAGTCTGTAATAGTTTTCAAGCCCTGCCACATCTGACGAGCGTCAGAGCCGGTGTAGTACAATTTGAATCTTAGTCCTGTATTGATGCTTTGCCTGTTTGATGGTTCATCCAGGGGCATAGCAGGATTTCTTATAAGCGTCCGGGTTAGAGTCCCCCTCTTTGAAAGCGGCAGCTCTACACTTTAGCTCAGTGCAGATGTTAGCTGTAATCCATGGCATCTGGTTGGGTTATGTACACACAGTCACTGTGGGGAAGACATCCTCGATGCACTTATTGATAAAACCATTGACTGATGTGATGTACTCCTCAATGCCATCGGAAGAATCCCGGAACATATTCCAGTCTGTGAAAAACAAAACAGTAGTTTAGCATCTGCAACATGTCACCATTTCCGTATTGAGTGAGTCACTGGTACATCCTTCTTTAGTTTTTGCTTTTAAGCAGGAAACAGGAGGATAGAATTAGGGTCAAATTTGCCAAATGGAGGGCAAGGGTACATGTCTCTTTGTGGAGTAAAGAGTTTTTTTCCCCTCTGGATGAATATATATATGAATATATTCCTGTTTGCTTATGGCCTTATACAGCTCGTTGAGTACAGCTCGTTGAGTGCGGTCTAAGTGCCAGCATTGGTTTGTGCTACGAACAATACAGATGAAATCTCTCTTGGTAAACAGTGTGGTCTACAGCTTACCAACAGATACTCTACCTCAAGCGAGCAAAACGTTGAGAGCGTCTGAATTTGAGATTCCGTACGCCAGCTGTTATTTACAAACAGAACTTTACCCCTTGTCTTACCGGAGGCAGCTGTTCTGTCTTGCCGATCCACAGTAAACCAGCTGTCTGTTATCCATGTTGTTGTTCAGCCACTACTTGTGAAACATAAGATATTACATTTTTTATGACCCGTTGATAGTCTTGATCGGAGCTCATCCATTTTGTTATCCAATCAGGGCACGTTAGCTAATAGGACTGATGGTAGAGGTTGGTTTCCCACTTAACGTCATATCCTTACAACGTGCCCTGGCCTACATCCCCATTATCTCCTTCTTCATGTGAATGATGGGAAATTGAGCCATGTCCGGTGTCTGAAGTAAATCCTTCGCATCCGACTTGCTAAAAAAAAACTTTGTCCAATACGAAGTGAGTAATCACTGTCCTGATATCCAAAAGCTCTTTTGGTGATAAGAAACTGTGGCAGAAACATTATGTACAAAATAAGTTACAAATAAAGTGAAAAAAACATAAAGGGTAATGGGTTCCTTAACCGATTAAAGTATATTTTAGCCAGATTGGGATGTCGAATTGGATGTTCCTTTTGTTGGCATAGAATGCCCTTCCTGCCTTGTCTCTCAGATCGTTCACAGCTTTGTGGAAGTGGCGCTGATGTTTAGGCCGAGGTAGGTAGGTCCTCGGCATTTCGTTGATTGATACAGTATGTTGAAGTGGGCGGGGCTCAAGCTGCATACCTGTCTCACCCCACCTGTCTGTGGAAAGAAATTAGTGTTGTTTTTTTTCAATTTTAACTACACACTTGTTGATTGTGTACATGGATTTTATAATGCTGTATGTTTTTCCCAAAACACGACTTTCCATCATTTTGTATAGCAGATCGTCTTATTTAATCAAAAGCTTTTTTCAAATTAACAAAGCATGACTTTGCCTTTGTTTTGGTTTGTTTGTCAATTAACGTGTGCAGTGTGAATAAGTGGTCTGTTGTACGGTAATTTGGTAAAAAGCCAATTTGACATTTGCTCAGTATATTGTTTTCACAGAGGATGTACGAGTCTGCTGTTAATGATAATACAGAGGATTTTCCCAAGGTTGCTGTTGATGCATATTCTACGGTAGTTATTGGGGTCATGTTTGTCTCCACTTTTGTGGATGGTTCCAAATATTATGGAATACGCCAGAGCTAAGGATGATGTTGAAGAGTTTTAGTATAGCCAGTTGGAATATGTTGTCTGTATATTGGATAATTTCATGAAGGATACAATCAACACCACAGGCTTTTTTGGGTGGGAGGGTTTTTATTTTGTCCTGTAACTCATTCAATGTAATTGGAGAAATCCAGTGAGTTCTGGTAGTCTTTATTAATAGTTGTTTCTAAGTCTTTAATCGCTGACTTTGAGATCTGTATTTGATCATGTGTATGTTTTTGCTGTTTGTTCTTTGTTATAGAGCCAAATCAATTGGAGAAGTGATTTATCCATACATCTCAGTTTTGGATAGATAATTCTTCGTATTTGTTTATTGTTTCCCTATTTTCCCAGAAGACATTGAGCTGATATCTGACATGCTGTTCCCTCTTTATTTCTGTATTATAGGATATGTTTTTGCTGTTTGATATAGAAGCAAAAATATTGGAGAAGTGGTTCATTCATTCATCCCACGGTAGTTATTGGGGTCAAATTTATCTCCACTTTTGTGGATTGGGGTGATCAGTCCTTGGTTACAAATATTGGGGAAGATGCCAGAGATGCCAGAGCTGGAGGATGATGTTAAAGAGTTTAAGTATAGCCAATTGGAATTTGTGGGCTGTATATTTGATCAATGAGGATACCATCAACACCACAGGCCTTTTTGGGTTTGTATTTTGTCCTGTCGTTCATTCAAGGTAATTGGAGAATCCAGTGGGTTCTAGTTTTTAATAGTTGATTCTAAGATTTGTGTTTAATAATGTATTTGTTTTTGCTGTTTGTTCTTTGTTCTTTGTTATAGAGCCAAAAAGATTGGAGAAGTGGTTTACCCATACATCTCCATTTTGGATAGATAATACTTTGTGTTTTTGTTCTTTTAGTGTTTTCCAATTTTCCCAGAAGTGACTTTAGATTCTATGGTTCTTCAGTAACATTGAGCTGATTTCTGACGTGATGTTCCTTCTTTTTCCTTAGTGTATTTCTGTATTGTTTTAGTGATTCACAGGTTTTCTGGGTCTCTATGTTTTTGGTTGGATTGGTTTTTGCATTCTTCATCAAACGATTGTTGTGGTCTGATTTTAGATTTGACATGGAAACTGAAAGGTCAAATATGCTGTTAACCTGTTGAAACTCCCCATCCCGGATCCGGGATCGTGACTAAAGCCTCAGGCTCATTAGCATAACGCAACGTTAACGATTTCTGAAAATCGCAAATAAAATGAAAATAATGCGCCTGCTCTCAAGCTTAGCCTTTTCTTAACAACACTGTCATCTCAGATTTTCAAAATCTGCTTTTGAACCATAGAAATTGACTAATTTGTGTAAGAGTATGCTAAGCTAGCTTAGCATTTTGAGTAGCATTTAGCACGCAACATTTTCACAAAAACCAGATAACCAAATAAATAAAATCATTTACCTTTGAAGAGCTTCGGATGTTTTCAATGAGGAGACTCTCAGTTACATACCAAATGGGCAGTTTTTCCTGAAAGCGTCTGTGTGTAGGAGAAATCGTTCCGTTTTGTACATCACATTTGGCTACCGAAACAAACCGAAAATTCAGTCACCTACAACGTCAAACTTTTTCCAAATTAACTCCATAATATCGACCGAAACATGGCAAACGTTGTTTGGAATCAATCCTCAAGGTGTTTTTTCACATATCTCTTCATTGATATATCGTTCGTGGAAGCCTGCATTCTCCTCTGAATTCTGTGGAAAAATACTTGCAGCTGACTTTTGCGCACCAATTTCGGCGCAGGACACCAGGCGGACACCTGGTAAATGTGGTCTCTTATGGTCAATCTTCCAATGATATGCCTACAAATACGTCACAATGCTGCAGACACCTTGGGGAAACGACAGAAAGGGCAGACTTACTCCTCTCGCATTCACAGCCATATAAGGAGACAATGGAAAACAGAGCCTCAAAAATCCTGCTCATTTCCTGGATGCCGTCTCATCTTGGTTTTGCCTGAAGCTCACGTTCTAGGGCACGCACAGAAAATATCTTTGCAGTTCTGGACACGTCAGAGTGTTTTCTTTCGAAAGCTATCAATTATATGCATAGTCGAGCATCTTTTTGTGACAAAATATCTTGTTTAAAACGGGAACGTTTTTCATCCAAAAATGATATAGCGCCCCTAGAGTTTCAAGAAGTTAAGGCTTTCTTCACTATAACAGTGAAATGTTTTATATCTGTTGTCCAGGAAGTTGTCTAAAGGCGATTTAAATGTTCTTTGGTAAGTTTCTACAATAATTTCCTTTCCTCTCTAGTGTTTCTTAATATTGTGTATAACTATTGGCTTTGATACCTCATGATTACTCCTTTCAAGTAGACTGTGATTCTGCTGTGATCTGAAAGGTGTGTCAGTGGGCTGACTGTGAACGCTCTGAGAGACTCTGGGTTGAGGGCAGAGACAAAGTAGTCTACAGTACTACTGCCTAAGGGATGAGCTGTAGGTTGACCTACCGTAAGAGTCCCTTCGAAGCCATTGACCATGTAAAGACCCAGCATGCGAAGGAGCTGTAGGAGTTGTGAACAATTTTTGTTGTGTGTTTTGTCTCAGTTGTGTCCAGGGGGGCATATTTGGGAAAGAATGCTGTCACCGCCAGGTGTTTGTTCCCCTGTGTGCTGAGAGTGTCAGGTTCTTGTCCAGTTCTGGCATTTAGGTGGCAAAAGAAGAGTACAAAATTTGATCTCCCCCTCTAGAGAATGGAGAAGCTGTCATCGTTACAGTATGAGGATTCTACTCTGGGGATATACTGTAGGTTGCACACATCTCTGTTGAGATCATTTCCTTATTCATTTCTAGCCAGATGTAAAATGTTCCTGTTTTGATTCATTTAATAGAGTGGGTTATGACTGCTCTATACTAAATTAGCATACCCCCTGAGTCCCTTCCCTTTTTCCCACCTGGTAGTGTGGTGGATGGGACTACCAGCTCTCTTTAATCTAGAAGGCAACCAGTGGCTCCATCGTCTCTATACCATGTTCCTTGTAGGATGACAATGTCTGTATTTCCAATTTATTTGATGAAGTCCGGGTTCCTGCTCTCTCTCTCTCTCTCTTCTCTCTCTCTCTCCCTCTCTCTCCCTCTCTCTCCCTCTCCCTCTCTCTCCCTCTCCCTCTCTCTCCCTCTCCCTCTCCCTCTCCCTCCCTCTCCCTCTCCCTCTCCCTCTCCCTCTCCCTCCCTCTCCCTCTCTCTCCCTCTCCCTCTCTCTCCCTCTCCCTCTCTCTCCCTCTCCCTCTCCCTCTCTCTCCCTCTCCCTCTCTCTCCCTCTCCCTCCCTCTCCCTCTCTCTCCCTCTCTCTCCCTCTCTCTCTCTCTCCCTCTCTCTCCTCAATATCTCCGTCTTGTGTGACTTCAGAAGGGGACCCCCAGAGAGGGGTTTAATGAGGGAAAACTGAGGTTTTCGTTTTATTAGGAGGACCACACAAACACCCTGCTGCCGTCTGAACGCTGGCATCACTCCTCTGTTCTCTCCTTCTCTCTCTTCTCTCTTTCTTTGTCTTTATTTCCATTTCGTTCATTATAATTGTTTCTTTCATCATGTTTCTTCTATCGCTCACCCTCCCTCTCTCTTCTCTCTCTCTCTCTCTCTCCCTCCTTCTCTCTTTCTGTATTTCTGTTTTTCTCTCTCTCTCTTTCTCTCCTCTCAGTAGATATGTTTTAAAGCAGTCCTAATCACTACTTAAAACAGACAAGATGGCGTCTGTTTTTGTATTATACTCTACAGCTAAAAAAAACTTTAGACATTAGATTGGCTTTCACTCACCAGATTTTTAAAGTAGAAATTTGACTTCCCTGACCTGGATCCTTTGTTTGAATTTCCCGAGGCAGCTTTTTTCATCCCGGGGGGGTGCACTAAAAGGCTGTGCCTTAGAAGAGGAAAAAGAAGTGGGGTCCTAGTCAGACTCAGGAGGCGTGACATACAATCCAGTAGCATTCACTTCTGTCATCATGAAGTGCTTTGTGAGACTAGGAGGATCATGTACCTTTCCTGACAACCTAGACCCATTTCAATTTGCTTACCACCCCAATAGATCCACAGAAGATATAATTGTCATCACACTGCCCTATCCCGAATACATATATGTAAGAAATGCTGTTTGTTGACTACAGCTCAGCATTCAACACCATAGTACCCTCCAAGCTCATTATTATGCTTAAAAGGCTCTGGGTCCTGGACTTCCTGAAGGGCCGCCCCCCCAGGTGGTGAAGGTGGGAAACAACTTCTCCACCCGGCTGATCCTCCACACTGGGGCCCCACAAGGGTAATCCTCAACCCCCTAAGTGTGCGTGCTCAGCCACCTGTACTCAATGTCTACCAACTCAATGACACAACAGTAGGAGGCCTGATTAGTATTAGTAGTAGGCATGATTAGTAGGCCTGATTAGTAGTAGTAGGCCTAATTAGTAGAGGTAGGCCTGATTAGTAGTAGTAGACCTGATTAGTAGTAGTAGGCCTGATTAGTAGTAGTAGACCTGATTAGCAGTAGTAGGCCTGATTAGTAGAGGTAGGCCTGATTAGTAGTAGTAGACCTGATTAGCAGTAGTAGGCCTGATTAGTAGTAGTAGCAGGCCTGATTAGTAGTAGTAGTAGGCCTGATTAGTAGGCCTGATTAGTAGTAGTAGGCCTGATTAGTAGTAGTAGTAGGCCTGATTAGTAGGCCTGATTAGTAGTAGCAGGCCTGATTAGTAGTAGTAGTAGGCCTGATTAGTAGGCCTGATTAGTAGTAGTAGGCCTGATTAGTAGTAGTAGGCCTGATTAGTAGTAGTAGGCCTGATTAGAAGTAGTAGGTCTGATTAGTAGGCCTGATTAGTAGTAGCAGGCCTGATTAGTAGTAGTAGGCCTGATTAGTAGGCCTGATTAGTAGTAGTAGGCCTGATTAGTAGTAGTAGGCCTGATTAGTAGTAGTAGTAGGCCTGATTAGTAGTAGTAGGCCTGATTAATAGTAGTAGGCCTGATTACCAACAATGGTGAGCCTAGTTGAGGGCTCTGGGAGTGCTGTGTCAGGAAAATAACCTCTCACTCAACGTCAACAAAACAAAGGAGCTTATTGTGTCCTTCGGGAAATATCAGAGGGAGCACTGTATCCACATCGAAGGGACCTCAGTGGAGAAGGTGGAAAGTTTCAACTTCCTCGGCGTTCCTCACCATTGACCATCGGAAATGGTCCACCCACACAGACAGTGTGGTGAAGACGTTGCAACAGCGCCTCTTCAACCACAGGAGGCTGAAGAAATGTGGCTTGGCACTTAAAAACCTCACAAACTTCTACAGATGCATAATTGAGAGCATCCAGTCAGGCTGTATCACCGCCTGGTACGGCAACTGTACCGCCCAGAATTGCAGGGTTGTGCGGTCTGCCCTGGGGCAAAACTACCTCCAGGACACCCTACAGAACCCGATGTCACAGGAAGGCCAAAAAGATAATCAAGGACAACAACCTCCCGAGCCACTGCCTGTTCACCCCGCCATCATCCAGAAGGAGAGGTCAGTACAGGTGCATCAAAGCTGGAACCCGAGAGACTGAAAAATGCTTCAAAACTGTTAAATAGCCATCGCTAACACATTAGAGACTGCTGCTCTGTATACATAGACTTGAAATCACTGGTCACTTTAATAATGGAAAACTAGTCACTTGAATAATGTTTACATATTTTGCATTACTCATCTCATATGTACTGTATATACTGCATTCTATTCTACTGTATTTTAGTCTATGCAGCTCTGACATTGCTCATCCATTTATTTATATGTGACCCGATTCAGGAAACTAGGTGTAGGTCACAAGTCACAACTTCACAGGAGAGCCGTCAAAATGCGTTTTTTTGGCAGAAATGCCTTCTTGAACATGTGAACTTCCATATGCCTTAATAACAAACTCGTATGCCATCTGTAAATATGAATACAATTATGAGCCCCGTTGGTTCAGCCACAGAAAAAGCTGGCGACCTTCCCACTTGCCATGATTGGCTGAGATAATGAGTGGGCTGGACATGCCGAGAAAGGAGTTCGGATTGGTCTAGAATCTCGTTAGTCTGTGTTGGTAATACTGTCACTGCTTTTTTAAATGTATGGTGTTGTGGAGCAAGTGTTGAAATCAAGTTTTAAAATCAGTGGAATTCGAGTATGATAGCTAAAGCTACAGAGACCTGTCTCTGGATTACATCTTCAAAATAAGGGCAACCGTAGCATGGCATTCCTGACAGGGAGATGCACGGTTTTGAACACAGGTAAGACAGTCTAGCATTACCAATTTTCAGATATTACACGTTTTCTACTTTTGACAGAAAGTGGTTTCATTTCAAGCTAAAGTGTACTGTTAGCTAGATAGCTAATATTAGCTGGCTCGCTCATTAGCTGACATTATTATTAGTTTCGCCGAGACATTTGCTGCTCTAGTTAGAATGTTAGCTAGCTAGCTAACATTGAACATGGTTGGTTAGCTCCCAGCACTGTGGCATTGTTGGCACTGTTCATTGTTGTTTAACTAGCAAACATTAGCTGGCTGGCTCGTTAGCTAATGTTATGTGATGTGTGTGAACTTACACTTTGTTTACCTAGTTAGCAAGCTTTATATCTTAAGCTAAAGCGAACTGTTAGCTAGCTAGAGTTAGCTGGCTGGCTCCCTAGCTGACATTATGATTTGTTTCCCAGAGCCGTGTGCTGTTCTAGTTAGAGCCTGATGTTAGCTAGCTAGCAAACACTGAACATGATTGATTAGCGCCCAACACTGTGGCATTGTTGGTACTGTTGATTATTTAACTAGCTAACGTTGGCTGGCTCGTTAGCTAACGTTATGTGACGTGTGTACAATACCCTGTACTGGTGTCAGTACATGTCTGCAAAAAAGCATAATAACAATTTTGCCAGCAGAACTGGTTAGGCTATTCTCTTGTTATCTAGAGGTAAAAAAAAATAATTGGCTGGAGCGTCAAGTGCTTTGAGATTTAGAAATGAGATGGGTGAAAGCTTAGGGTGAGGGTGTGAATGATACTGAACAGGTGTAGACAAAGAAGAGCTCTTGATTAGATAACAAAACATTCAAAGGTGATTTTCTCAAAAGTGAGTTTACAAGTTGATCAACTTTCAAAGCGGAATTACTTTCCCATTGTTCCTCAAATGCAGTGTGTGATATACCATGTTGTAGCTCTGTGTCTCTAATCTTATATAATGTAAAACACACAATTTCAAATTGTGCTACATGAGACTGAATCCAGGTGGTGAGTACCATATATACTTAATTCCGTTCCTTTACATTAGATGTGTGTATTGTTGTAAATTGCTAGATATTACTCCACTCTTGGATCTAGAAACACAAGCATTTTGCTACACCTGAAATAACATCCGCTAAGCATGTGTATGTGACCATTACAATGTGATTTGATTTGTATATTATTCGCTAACTTTCAGTCCCCGGACAAGTAGACGAGTTCAGAGCGAGGATCATCTTTCAGAGAGACTTCAGGGTCTATAAAATACTCTGTTTTTTTTTAAAGCCTACCCCCCCCCCCCCGGGACTCAAGCTTTTCATACTCTACCAGAAAAGGGAAAAAGGGTGGGGGCCTCTATACCATGCTATACTGTTTAAATGTCAGCCACCAGTGATTTCCATAACCCTGTATAGGCCACCAACGCACTGCCCCATTTTATTGACTGATTTCTCTGAACTATTGTCTATTGTCCTTGAAAACTATTATGACATCATTGTGTTGGGCAATTTTAATTTGTTTATTAATCATTTTGACAAAGAGACGGTCTCCAAAGCCATTGAATGTATTAATATTTTGAGCTCTATGGACTTTATCCAACATATTACTGGGCCCACTATCACAGTACAAGGAGAGGCCAAATGCAGACACAGGAGGCAGATGGTTGGAGTCTTACAATGTTAATTAATCCAAAGGGGTAGGCAAGAGAATGGTCATGGATAGCTAAAAAGATCAAAACCAGATCAGAGTCCAGGATGTACAGAGTGGCAGGCTCTTGGTAAAGGCAGGCAGAAGGGTCAGGCAGGCGGGTACAAAGTCCAGAAACAGGCAAGGGTCAAAACCGGGAGGACTAGAAAAAGGAGAACGCAAAAAGCAGGAGAATGGGAAAAATGCTGGTTGACTTGGAAACATACAAGAACTGGCACAGAGAGACAGTAAACACAGGGATGAATACACAAAATAAATACACTAAATACAGCGATAAATACACCTGGAGGTGAAACACATCAGGGCGTGACACCCACCTATAACCGGGACTCTGGTTATTACCAAGGGGCTTTCTATTGACATATCCCCTCTATTGTTGATGTTGCTCTATCTGATCACCACTGGGGATTTATACTACCTTGTTTCCCGTAGCACAGAGTAGTAGAGGAACTGAACACATTATTAAGAAACGCTATCTGACCTCTGACGTTGCTACAGATTTTATTGATTGTATGAACAATACATCCACCACCTATTCTGCCTTCCTCTTGTAATGATTTAGTTGATACCTTCAATAGCACATTAAGGGCAACCATTAATGCCATAGTTCCAGTAAAGTTGGAAAAGGTCACTTCCAAATGGTGAGCCTCTTGGATGAGTGAGGAACCAATTGAAAATAAAGAGAAATTGCAGAAAGGAAGAGTTGGAATAGAGAAAGTTAAAGTTGCAGGCCCGTTATGATATTCTGAGAGAGCAACTTGGCATATATAACAAGGTAATTAGAAATGCCAGACGGGCTCATTTTACTAACATATTCACTTAAAATCAGAAGAATTAGAGTGCTCTTCTTGACCAATGATGGCCTGATAAATCATACCCCCTCAAACATATGTGAACTATCCTCCACATCTAAATGTGATGAATTTGTGGCAGAGTTAAGATAACCAACACTAGGCTGGGTATCAGTCAAGAAAGACCTGATGAGAATTTTAATGATATGTGCCCTAGCCTACCACGCAAAGGCACTATGGATTTATGTTCCCTGGTTGACACAGACATGCTCAGGAAAGTGATATCACAATTTAAGCCTTCTACCTGCTTTCTCGATCCTATCCCCAACACCTTCTTCAAAACAGTTTTAATTGCATATCTGAAGAAGTGCAAGCTACTGAACTCCATGTTCACAGGCACTTTCCCCACGGCACTAAAAACTGCGATGGTGAAACCCCTTCTGAAGAAAAGGAATCAAGATTCTTCAGCTCTAAGCATTTTTTGTGCTAAACTCCAAACTTCCATTCTTATGCAAAAATCCTGGAGGAATTGGTTTTCAAAGCTTAATGATTTTTTAAGTGCCAACTGTATTTTTCTAAAACTCTAATCTGGTTTTCGTACCAAAGCACAGAGGCAGCCTCACAAACCGGACACGTGCGTTTCACGTGCTCACGCTGATTTTGTTCACAGCAGAAGCGATCAGGACACGCAGGTTGACATATCAAAACAAACTCTGAACTAATTATATTAATTTGAGGACAGGTTGAAAAGCATTAAACATTTATTGAAATTTAGCAAACTAGCTTGCTGTTGCTAGCTAATTTGTCCTGAGATATAAACGTTGAGTTGTTATTTTACCTGAAATGTCCTCTACTCCCACAATTAATCCACAGATAAAAACTGAAAACAGAATTCGTTCCTCGTCATCTCTCCTCCTTCATACAGGCTTATTTTTCTTCTTTGGACTTTATATGGCGTTTGGCAACCAACTTTACGGTGCATTACTACAACCGACTGGAGTGTGGCCATCAGTTCATCTTTCAATCACCCACGTGGGCACATGTTCCTAAAAACCAATGAAAAGGGATGTACAGGGATGTTCTCTGTTTAGTGAGTCCACCATATCAGAGGCAGTAGGGATGACCAGGGATGTTCACTGTTTAGTGGGTCCTCCATATCAGAGGCAGTAGAGAAGACCAGGGTGTTCTCTGTTTAGTGGGTCCTCCATATCAGAGGCAGTAGAGAAGACCAGGGTGTTCTCTGTTTAGTGGGTCCTCCATATCAGAGGCAGTAGAGATGACCAGGGTGTTCTCTGTTTAGTGAGTCCTCCAGATCAGAGGCTGTTAGGGATGACCAGGGTGTTCTCTGTTTAGTGAGTCCTCCAGATCAGAGGCTGTAGGGATGACCAGGGATGTTCTCTGTTTAGTGAGTCCTCCAGATCAGAGGCTGTAGGGATGACCAGGGATGTTCTCTGTTTAGTGAGTCCTCCAGATCAGAGGCTGTAGACATGACCAGGGATGTTCTCTGTTTAGTGAGTCCTCCATATATGAGGCAGTAGGGATGACCAGGGATGTTCTCTGTTTAGTGAGTCTTCCATATCAGAGGCAGTAGGGATGACCAGGGATATTTTTAGTTTAGTGAGTCCTCCAGACCAGAGGCAGTAGGGAGGGCCAGGCTGTTCTCTGTTTAGTGGGTCCTCCAGATCAGAGGCAGTAGGGATGACCAGGGTGTTCTCTTGATGACTGTGTGAATGGGACCAAGCATTCAACTGTATTTTTGGGAGGGCCAGGATGTTCTCTTGATGACTGTGTGAATGGGACCAAGCATTAAACTGTATTTTTGGGAGGGCCAGGATGTTCTCTTGATGACTGTGTGAATGGGACCATTGTCCTGTCCAAGCATTAATCGGTATTTTTGGGAGGGCCAGAGTGTTCTCTTGATGACTGTGTGAATGGGACCAAGCATTAAACTGTATTTTTAGGAGGGCCAGGGTGTTCTCTTGATGACTGTGTGAATGGGACCAAGCATTAAACTGTATTTTTGGGATGTCAGAGAAAATGTATGGAGTAAGAAGTTAATTATTTTCTTGGAATGTAGTGAAGTAATGAAGTAATGAAGAATGTAGTGAAGTAAAAGTGAATGTTGTCCAAAGTAAAAGTGTAAATTAAAGTACAGATACCCGAAAAAACTACTTAAATGATACTTTAAAGTTTTTTTTATGAAGTACTTTACTCCACACACAGGAAACTGTTTAGCATGAAAATCCCAGAAGCGTTGCAGTTATTGACACAAACTACCTGGCACTTTAATATCAAACCCCTGTCAAAGGCACTTAAATATTTTGTCTTGCCCTTTCACCTTCTGAACGGCACACATACACAATCTATATGTCTATCCAAGATGGAGTAGCAGTCTGATGTGTGGTTGTCTTGCCCCATGTTAATTAGTCTGTAATTAGTCTGTTTTTCATTTTTTCTTATATATTTTAATATCACTTTCCATCTACGAATTGAACACTTTCCTGCAACCTGCCACACCCAATGTGGTACGGATCTGCTATTTATTTATACCTATAACTGCAACCTCCATCAGAAGCTAGCCAGCAAACTAGCTATGAGCTAGTTGTCATTATTTGTCACTGCTAGCGGGCTTCACCTTTAGCTCGGACACTAGCTAGCTTAAGCCCGGACATTTACCTGCCAGTCTGCACAGTGCGATATCAACCCAGAGCATATCGGACTGCTTTTCTTCCACCTCATCACTGGGTTTCCTGCCTCAAGCTCTGAACAATTACACCGGATCATCGCAGCTAGCGAGCTGCAACCGAGTGGCTAACGCCTCTGTCCCGAAGCAAGAATAAGTTAGACTTGAACTAGCCTGGAGCTAGGCCCATCTCCCGGCCAGCTAAAGGAGTATACCAGCTAATTCTTGGTCTACAATACATCTTTTGCCAATTGGCCTGGACCCTTTATTGTCGACATAGAGCCCTGCCGATCCGTCACGACTGGTCTGCAGACGTAATCGTCTGATGTGGTTTCAGCTTTTCAGTTCTGATGTCACCGAGACCCATCTACTAGCCCCGGCCCGCTAGCTTTCTGAACGCCATATCTCCCGCTCGCCTAGCGTAGTAGCGACTACCGACAGCTCCCTGACTCACCTATTGCTGCTCATTGGACCCTATGATCACTCGGCTACACAGCTGATGCCTGTTGGTTTGTTCATTAACACTGTACCTAACTGACCTAACTGACCCTCTAAGCCCATTACCGTTGTTGTCTTAGCTCTCCCGACCAACACCTGTGATTGCTTTATGCCTCTCTCTAATGTCAATATTGTTGTTTTTTAGCTTTTATTTAACTAGGCAAGTCAGTTAAGAACAAAATCTTATTTTCAATGACGACCTAGGAACAGTGGGTTAACTGCCTGTTCAGGGGCAGAAGGACAGATTTGTACCTAGTCAGCTTGGGGGTATGAACTTGCAACTTACTATTCCAACACTCTAACCACTAGGCTACCCTGCCGCTCCAATATGCCTTGTCTACTGCTATTTATGTTAGTTACTAATGTTTTATTTTATTTCAGCCCCAAGTCTTGCTCAACATGCCTTAACATGTCTTTTGTCCCAGCAAGCATGCGGCTTAACTGGTGCCTCCAGAGACGCGACATATCTCATCGTCACTCAATGCCTAGGTTTACATCCACTGTACTCACATCCTACCATACCATTGTCTGTAAATTATGCCCTGAATCTATTCTAACACGCTCAGAAATCTGCTCCTTGTATTCTCTGTTCCCAACACTCTAGATGACCGGTTCTTAAACCCTTTAGCCTCCTCTGTTAATTTGGTGATGAGGAGGTTAAACCAGGCCCTGTAGTCCCCAGTTCTAAACCTATTCTCCAGGCGCTCATTTTTTGACTTCGGTAACAATAAAAGCATTGGTTTCATGCATGTTAACATCGGAAGCCTCCTCACTAAGATTGTTTTATTCACTGCTTTAGCAAACTCCACCAACCCTGATGTCCTAGCCTTGTCTGAATCCTGGCTTAGGAAGGCCACCAATAATTCTGTAATCTCCATCCCCAACTACAACATTTTCCATCAAGATAGAACTGCCAAAGTGGGAGGAGTTGCAATCTACTGTAGAAATAGCCTGCAGAGTTGTGTCTTATTATCCAGGTCTGTGCCCAAACAGTTTGAGCTTCTACTTTTAAAACATTTCCAGAAACAAGACTCTCACTTTTGCCGCTTGTTATAGACCCCCCTCACCAACCAGCTGTGCACTGGATACCATATGAGAATTGATTGCCCCCCATTTATCTTCAGAGTTCATCCTGTTGGGTGGCCTAAAGTGGGATTTGTTTAACACCCCGGCCATCCTACAATTTAAGCGAGAAGCCCTCAATCTCACACAACCTATCAAGGAACCTACCAGGTACAACCCTAAATCCATAAACACAAGCATCCTCATAGATATCATCCTGACAAACTTGCCCTCCATATACACCTCTGCATTCTTCAACCAGGATCTCAGCGATCACTGCCTCATTACCTGCGTCCGTAATGGGTCCACTGTCAAACGACCACCCATCATCACTGTCAAATGCTCCCTAAAATACTTCAGTGAGCAAGCCTTTCTAAGTGACCTGGCCCGGGAATCCTGGAAGGATATTGACCTCATCCCAAAAGTAGAGGATGCCTGGCTGTTCTTTAAAAGTGCTTTCCTCACCATCTTAAATAAGCATGCCCCATTCAAAAATTGTAGTATGATGAACAGATATGGCCCATGGTTCACTCCAGACCTGACTGCCCTTGACCAGCACAAAAATATAATATCCTGTGGCGTTCAGCATCCCCACGATATACAACTTTTCAAGGAAGTCAGGAACAAATATACAGTGCCTTGCGAAAGTATTCGGCCCCCTTGAACTTTGCGACATTTTGCCACATTTCAGGCTTCAAACATAAAGATTTAAAACTGTATTTTTTTGAAGAATCAACAACAAGTGGGACACAATCATGAAGTGGAACGACATTTATTGGATATTTCAAACTTTTTTAACAAATCAAAAACTGAAAAATTGGTCATGAAAAATTTGCTGCGATTACAGCTGTAAATCGCTTGGGGTATGTCTCTATCAGTAATGCACATCGAGAGAATGAAATTTTTTCCCATTCCTCCTTGCAAAGCAGCTCAAGCTCAGTGAGGTTGGATGGAGAGCATTTGTGAACTGCAGTTTTCAGTTCTTTCCACAGATTCTCGATTGGATTCAGGTCTGGACTTTGACTTGGCCATTCTAACACCTGGATATGTTTATTTTTGAACCATTCCATTGTAGATTTTGCTTTATGTTTTGGATCATTGTCTTGTTGGAAGACAAATCTCTGTCCCAGTCTCAGGTCTTTTGCAGACTCCATCAGGTTTTCTTCCAGAATGGTCCTGTATTTGGCTCCATCCATCTTCCGATCAATTTTAACCATCTCCCCTGTCCCTGCTGAAGAAAAGCAGGCCCAAACCATGATGCTGCCACCACCATGTTTGACAGTGGGGATGGTGTGGTCAGGGTGATGAGCTGTGTTGCTTTTACGCCAAACATAACGTTTTGCATTGTTGCCAAAAAGTTCAATTTTGGTTTCATCTGACCAGAGATCCTTCTTCCACATGTTTGGTGTGTCTCCCAGGTGGCTTGTGGCAAACTTTAAACAACACTTTTTATGGATATCTTTAAGAAATGGCTTTCTTCTTGCCACTCTTCCATAAAGGCCAGATTTGTGCAATATACGATTGATTGTTGTCCTATGGACAGAGTCTCCCACCTCAGCTGTAGATCTCTGCAGTCCATCCAGAGTGATCATGGGCCTCTTGGCTGCATCTCTGATCAGTCTTCTCCTTGTATGAGCTGAAAGTTTAGAGGGACGGCCAGGTCTTCATAGATTTGCAGTGGTCTGATACTCCTTCCATTTCAATATTATCGATTGCACAGTGCTCCTTTGGATGTTTAAAGCTTGGGAAATCTTTTTGTATCCAAATCCGGCTTTAAACTTCTTCACAACAGTATCTCGGACCTGCCTGGTGTGTTCCTTCATGATGCTCTCTGCGCTTTTAACGGACCTCTGAGACTATCACAGTGCAGGTGCATTTATACGGAGACTTGATTACACACAGGTGGATTGTATTTATCATCATTAGTCATTTAGGTCAACATTGGATAATTCAGAGATCCTCACTGAACTTCTGGAGAGAGTTTGCTGCACTGAAAGTAAAGGGGCTGAATAATTTTGCACGCCCAATTTTTCAGTTTTTGATTTGTTAAAAAAGTTTGAAATATCCAATAAATGTCATTCCACTTCATGATTGTGTCCCACTTGGCAAAAAGTTCAAGGGGGCCGAATACTTTCGCAAGGCACTGTACATAGTACGTTAGGAAAGTAAAGGCAAGCTTTTTCAAGCAGAAAATATGTGTCCTGTAGCATTAATTCCAAATTTTTTGGGACACTGTAAAGTCCATGGAAATAAGAGCACCTCCTCCCAGCTGCCCACTGCACTGAGGCTAGGAAACACTGTCACCATGACAAATCCATGAAAATCGATAATTTCAGTAAGCATTTCTCTACGGCTGGCCATGCTTTCCACCTGGCTACTCCAACCCGGCCAACAGCTCTGCACCCACCGTAGCAACATGCCCGAGTGCCATCCCCACTTATCCTTCACCCAAATCCAGACAGCTGATGTTCTGAAAGAGATGCAAAATCTGGATCCCTACAAATCAGCTGGGCTAGACAATAAGTACCCTCTCTTTCTAAAATTATCCGCCGAAAATGATGCAAACCCTGTTACTAGCCTGTTCAACAACTTTCGTATCGTCTGAGATTCCTAAAGACTGGAAAGCTGCCGAGGTCATCCCCCTCTTCAAAGGGGAGACATTTTAGACCCACACTGTTACAGACCTATATCCATCCTGCCCTGCCTTTCTAAAGTCTTTGAAAGTTAACACACAGATTACCGACCATTTTGAATCCCACCGTACCTTCTCCGCTATGCAATCTGGTTTCCGAGCTGGTCACGGGTGCACCTCAGCCACGCTCAAGGTCCTAAACGATATCATAACCTCCATCGATAAAAGAGCGTGCTGTGCAGCCGGCTTCATCAACCTGGCCAAGCCTTTTGACTCTGTCAATCATTGCATTCTTATTAACCTAACTACCTAACTACATAACCTAATATTATTAACCTATCCACCTAACTACCTAACCTAATAACCTAACCTCCTAACTACCTAACCTAATAACCTAACCTAACCTAACCTAACTCCCTAACTACCTAACTACCTAACCTAATATTATTAACCTAACTACCTAACCTAATATTATTAACCTAACTACCTAACTACCTAACCTAATATTATTAACCTAACTACCTAACTACCTAACCTAATATTATTAACCTAACTACCTAACTACCTAACCTAATATTATTAACCTAAATACCTAACCTAATATTATTAACCTAACTACCTAACCTAATATTATTGACCTAACTACCTAACCTAATATTATTAACCTAACTACCTAACTACCTAACCTAATATTATTAACCTAACTACCTAACTACCTAACCTAATATTATTAACCTATCCCCCTAACTACCTAACCTAATAACCTAACCTCCTAACTACCTAACCTAATAACCTAACCTAACCTAACTACCTAACTACCTAACTTCCTAACCTAATAACCTAACTACCTAACCTAATATTATTAACCTAACTACCTAACCTAATATTATTAACCTAACTACCTGACTACCTAACTTCCTAACCTAATATTATTAACCTAACTACCTTACTACCTAACCTAATATTATTAACCTAACTACCTAACTACCTAACCTAATATTATTAACCTAACTACCTAACTACCTAACTACCTAACCTAATATTATTAACCTAACTACCTAACTACATAACTTCCTAACCTAATATTATTAACCTAACTACCTAACTACCTAACCTAATATTATTAACCTAACTACCTAACTACCTAACCTAATATTATTAACCTAACTACCTAACTACCTAACCTAATATTATTAACCTAACTACCTAACTACCTAACCTAATATTATTTACCTAACTACCTAACTACCTAACCTAATATTATTAACCTAACTACCTAACTACCTAACCTAATATTATTAACCTAACTACCTAACTACATAACTTCCTAACCTAATATTATTAACCTAACTACCTAACTACCTAACCTAATATTATTAACCTAACTACCTAACCTAATATTATTAACCTAACTACCTAACTACCTAACCTAATATTATTAACCTAACTACCTAACTACCTAACCTAATATTATTAACCTAACTACCTAACTACCTAACCTAATAACCTAACCTCCTAACTACCTAACCTAATAACCTAACTACCTAACTACCTAACTACCTAACCTAATATTATTAACCTAACTACCTAACCTAATATTATTAACCTAACTACCTAACCTAATATTATTAACCTAACTACCTAACTACCTAACTACCTAACCTAATATTATTAACCTAACTACCTAACTACCTAACCTAATAGTATTAACCTATCCACCTAACTACCTAACCTAATAGTATTAACCTAACTACCTAACTACATAACCTAATATTATTAACCTGACTACCTAACTACCTAACCTAATATTATTAACCTATCCACCTAACTACCTAACCTAATATTATTAACCTATCCACCTAACTACCTAACCTAATAACCTAACCTCCTAACTACCTAACCTAATAACCTAACCTAACCTAACTACCTAACTACCTAACCTAATATTATTAACCTAACTACCTAACTACCTAACCTAATATTATTAACCTAACTACCTAACTACCTAACCTAATAACCTAACCTCCTAACTACCTAACCTAATAACCTAACCTAACCTAACTACCTAACTACCTAACTACCTAACCTAATATTATTAACCTAACTACCTAACTACCTAACTACCTAACCTAATATTATTAACCTAACTACCTAACTACCTAACCTAATAGTATTAACCTATACACCTAACTACCTAACCTAATAACCTAACCTTCTAACTACCTAACCTAATAACCTAACCTAACCTAACTACCTAACTACCTAACTACCTAACCTAATATTATTAACCTAACTACCTAACCTAATATTATTAACCTAACTACCTAACTACCTAACCTAATATTATTAACCTATCCACCTAACTACCTAACCTAATAACCTAACCTCCTAACTACCTAACCTAATAACCTAACCTAACCTAACTACCTAACTTCCTAACCAAATCCCTAACTACCTAACCTAATATTATTAACCTAACTACCTAACTACCTAACTTCCTAACCTAATATTATTAACCTAACTACCTAACTACCTAACCTAATATTATTAACCTAACTACCTAACTACCTAACCTAATATTATTAACCTAACTACCTAACTACCTAACCTAATATTATTAACCTAACTACCTAACTACCTAACCTAATATTATTTACCTAACTACCTAACTACCTAACCTAATATTATTAACCTAACTACCTAACTACCTAACCTAATATTATTAACCTAACTACCTAACTACATAACTTCCTAACCTAATATTATTAACCTAACTACCTAACTACCTAACCTAATATTATTAACCTAACTACCTAACCTAATATTATTAACCTAACTACCTAACTACCTAACCTAATATTATTAACCTAACTACCTAACTACCTAACCTAATATTATTAACCTAACTACCTAACTACCTAACCTAATAACCTAACCTCCTAACTACCTAACCTAATAACCTAACTACCTAACTACCTAACTACCTAACCTAATATTATTAACCTAACTACCTAACCTAATATTATTAACCTAACTACCTAACCTAATATTATTAACCTAACTACCTAACTACCTAACTACCTAACCTAATATTATTAACCTAACTACCTAACTACCTAACCTAATAGTATTAACCTATCCACCTAACTACCTAACCTAATAGTATTAACCTAACTACCTAACTACATAACCTAATATTATTAACCTGACTACCTAACTACCTAACCTAATACTACCTAACCTAATATTATTAACCTATCCACCTAACTACCTAACCTAATATTATTAACCTATCCACCTAACTACCTAACCTAATAACCTAACCCTAACTACCTAACCTAATAACCTAACCTAACCTAACTACCTAACTACCTAACCTAATATTATTAACCTAACTACCTAACTACCTAACCTAATATTATAACCTAAACCTAACTACCTAACCTAATAACCTAACCTAACTACCTAACCTAATAACCTAACCTAACCTAACTACCTAACTACCTAACTACCTAACCTAATATTATTAACCTAACTACCTAACTACCTAACTACCTAACCTAATATTATTAACCTAACTACCTAACTACCTAACCTAATAGTATTAACCTATACACCTAACTACCTAACCTAATAACCTAACCTTCTAACTACCTAACCTAATAACCTAACCTAACCTAACTACCTAACTACCTAACTACCTAACCTAATATTATTAACCTAACTACCTAACCTAATATTATTAACCTAACTACCTAACTACCTAACCTAATATTATTAACCTATCCACCTAACTACCTAACCTAATAACCTAACCTCCTAACTACCTAACCTAATAACCTAACCTAACCTAACTACCTAACTTCCTAACCAAATCCCTAACTACCTAACCTAATATTATTAACCTAACTACCTAACTACCTAACTTCCTAACCTAATATTATTAACCTAACTACCTTACTACCTAACGTAATATTATTAACCTAACCACCTAACTACCTAACTACCTAACTACCTTACTACCTAACCTAATATTATTAACCTAACTACCTAACTACCTAACCTAATATTATTAACCTAACTACCTAACTACCTAACCTAATATTATTAACCTAACTACCTAACTACCTAACCTAATATTATTAACCTAACTACCTAACTACCTAACCTAATAACCTAACCTCCTAACTTCCTAACCTAATAACCTAACTACCTAACCTAATATTATTAACCTAACTACCTAACTACCTAACTTCCTAACCTAATATTATTAACCTAACTACCTTACTACCTAACCTAATATTATTAACCTAACCACCTAACTACCTAACTACCTAACTACCTTACTACCTAACCTAATATTATTAACCTAACTACCTAACTACCTAACCTAATATTATTAACCTAACTACCTAACTACATAACCTAATATTATTAACCTAACTACCTAACTACCTAACCTAATATTATTAACCTATCCACCTAACTACCTAACCTAATAACCTAACCTCCTAACTACCTAACCTAATAACCTAACCTAACCTAACTACCTAACTACCTAACTTCCTAACCTAATAACCTAACCTCCTAACTACCTAACCTAATAACCTAACCTAACCTAACTACCTAACTACCTAACTTCCTAACCTAATAACCTAACTACCTAACCTAATATTATTAACCTAACTACCTAACTACCTAACCTAATATTATTAACCTAACTACCTAACTACCTAACTTCCTAACCTAATATTATTAACCTAACTACCTAACTACCTAACTACCTAACCTAATATTATTAACCTAACTACCTAACTACCTAACTTCCTAACCTAATATTATTAACCTAACTACCTTACTACCTAACCTAATATTATTAACCTAACTACCTAACTACCTAACCTAATAACCTAACCTCCTAACTACCTAACCTAATAACCTAACTACCTAACTACCTAACTACCTAACCTAATATTATTAACCTAACTACCTAACCTAATATTATTAACCTAACTACCTAACCTAATATTATTAACCTAACTACCTAACTACCTAACTACCTAACCTAATATTATTAACCTAACTACCTAACTACCTAACCTAATAGTATTAACCTATCCACCTAACTACCTAACCTAATAGTATTAACCTAACTACCTAACTACATAACCTAATATTATTAACCTAACTACCTAACTACCTAACCTAATATTATTAACCTATCCACCTAACTACCTAACCTAATATTATTAACCTATCCACCTAACTACCTAACCTAATAACCTAACCTCCTAACTACCTAACCTAATAACCTAACCTAACCTAACTACCTAACTACCTAACCTAATATTATTAACCTAACTACCTAACTACCTAACCTAATATTATTAACCTAAATACCTAACTACCTAACCTAATAACCTAACCTCCTAACTACCTAACCTAATAACCTAACCTAACCTAACTACCTAACTACCTAACTACCTAACCTAATATTATTAACCTAACTACCTAACTACCTAACTACCTAACCTAATATTATTAACCTAACTACCTAACTACCTAACCTAATAGTATTAACCTATACACCTAACTACCTAACCTAATAACCTAACCTTCTAACTACCTAACCTAATAACCTAACCTAACCTAACTACCTAACTACCTAACTACCTAACCTAATATTATTAACCTAACTACCTAACCTAATATTATTAACCTATCCACCTAACTACCTAACCTAATAACCTAACCTCCTAACTACCTAACCTAATAACCTAACCTAACCTAACTACCTAACTTCCTAACCAAATCCCTAACTACCTAACCTAATATTATTAACCTAACTACCTAACTACCTAACTTCCTAACCTAATATTATTAACCTAACTACCTTACTACCTAACGTAATATTATTAACCTAACCACCTAACTACCTAACTACCTAACTACCTTACTACCTAACCTAATATTATTAACCTAACTACCTAACTACCTAACCTAATATCATTAACCTAACTACCTAACTACCTAACCTAATATTATTAACCTAACTACCTAACTACCTAACCTAATATTATTAACCTAACTACCTAACTACCTAACCTAATATTATTAACCTAACTACCTAACTACCTAACCTAATAACCTAACCTCCTAACTTCCTAACCTAATAACCTAACTACCTAACCTAATATTATTAACCTAACTACCTAACTACCTAACTTCCTAACCTAATATTATTAACCTAACTACCTTACTACCTAACCTAATATTATTAACCTAACCACCTAACTACCTAACTACCTAACTACCTTACTACCTAACCTAATATTATTAACCTAACTACCTAACTACCTAACCTAATATTATTAACCTAACTACCTAACTACATAACCTAATATTATTAACCTAACTACCTAACTACCTAACCTAATATTATTAACCTATCCACCTAACTACCTAACCTAATAACCTAACCTCCTAACTACCTAACCTAATAACCTAACCTAACCTAACTACCTAACTACCTAACTTCCTAACCTAATAACCTAACTACCTAACCTAATATTATTAACCTAACTACCTAACTACCTAACCTAATATTATTAACCTAACTACCTAACTACCTAACTTCCTAACCTAATATTATTAACCTAACTACCTAACTACCTAACTACCTAACCTAATATTATTAACCTAACTACCTAACTACCTAACTTCCTAACCTAATATTATTAACCTAACTACCTTACTACCTAACCTAATATTATTAACCTAACTACCTAACTACCTAACTACCTAACTACCTTACTACCTAACCTAATATTATTAACCTAACTACCTAACTACCTAACCTAATATCATTAACCTAACTACCTAACTACCTAACCTAATATTATTAACCTAACTACCTAACTACCTAACCTAATATTATTAACCTAACTACCTAACTACCTAACCTAATATTATTAACCTAACTACCTAACTACCTAACCTAATAACCTAACCTCCTAACTTCCTAACCTAATAACCTAACTACCTAACCTAATATTATTAACCTAACTACCTAACTACCTAACTTCCTAACCTAATATTATTAACCTAACTACCTTACTACCTAACCTAATATTATTAACCTAACCACCTAACTACCTAACTACCTAACTACCTTACTACCTAACCTAATATTATTAACCTAACTACCTAACTACCTAACCTAATATTATTAACCTAACTACCTAACTACATAACCTAATATTATTAACCTAACTACCTAACTACCTAACCTAATATTATTAACCTATCCACCTAACTACCTAACCTAATAACCTAACCTCCTAACTACCTAACCTAATAACCTAACCTAACCTAACTACCTAACTACCTAACTTCCTAACCTAATAACCTAACTACCTAACCTAATATTATTAACCTAACTACCTAACTACCTAACCTAATATTATTAACCTAACTACCTAACTACCTAACTTCCTAACCTAATATTATTAACCTAACTACCTAACTACCTAACTACCTAACCTAATATTATTAACCTAACTACCTAACTACCTAACTTCCTAACCTAATATTATTAACCTAACTACCTAACTACCTAACCTAATATTATTAACCTAACTACCTAACTACCTAACCTAATATTATTAACCTAACTACCTAACTACCTAACCTAATATTATTAACCTAACTACCTAACTACCTAACCTAATATTATTAACCTAACCACCTAACTACCTAACCTAATATTATTAACCTAACTACCTAACTACCTAACTACCTAACCTAATATTATTAAACAACTACCTAACTACCTAACCTAATATTATTAACCTAACTACCTAACTACCTAACCTAATATTATTAACCTAACTACCTAACTACCTAACCTAATATTATTAACCTAACTACCTAACTTCCTAACCTAATAACCTAACTACCTAACTACCTAACCTAATAACCTAACTACCTAACTACCTAACCTAATAACCTAACTACCTAACTACCTAACCTAATATTATTAACCTAACTACCTAACTACCTAACCTAATATTATTAACCTAACTACCTAACTACCTAACCTAATAACCTAACTACCTAACTACCTAACCTAATAACCTAACTACCTAACTA
This sequence comes from Oncorhynchus masou masou, assembly GCF_036934945.1. Lineage (NCBI taxonomy): Eukaryota > Metazoa > Chordata > Actinopteri > Salmoniformes > Salmonidae > Oncorhynchus > Oncorhynchus masou. The sequence goes on along the minus strand of NC_088223.1, from coordinate 5,161,374 downwards.
CCTAACCTAATATTATTAACCTAACTACCTAACTACCTAACTACCTAACCTAATAACCTAACTACCTAACTACCTAACTACCTAACCTAATATTATTAACCTAACTACCTAACTACCTAACCTAATATTATTAACATAACTACCTAACTACCTAACCTAATATTATTAACCTATCCACCTAACTACCTAACCTAATAACCTTACCTCCTAACTACCTAACCTAATAACCTAACCTAAATTAACTACCTAACTACCTAACTTCCTAACCTAATAACCTAACTACCTAACCTAATATTATTAACCTAACTGCCTAACTACCTAACCTAATATTATTAACCTAACCACCTAACTACCTAACCTAATAACCTAACTTCCTAACTACCTAACCTAATAACCTAACCTAACTACCTAACTACCTAACTTCCTAACCTAATAACCTAACTACCTAACTACCTAACCACCTAATTACCTAATTACCTAACTAACTAATTACCTAACTACCTAACTACCTAACCTAACTACCTAATAACATAATAACCTAACTACCTAACTACCTAACCTAATAACCTAACTACCTAACTTCCTAACCTAACTACCTAACTACCTAACCACCTAATTACCTAATTACCTAACTAACTAATTACCTAACTACCTAACTACCTAACCTAACTACCTAATAACATAATAACCTAACTACCTAACTACCTAACCTAATAACCTAACTACCTAACTTCCTAACCTAATAACCTAACTACCTACCTAACTACCTAACTACCTAACCTAAAAACCTAATAACCTAACTACCTAACTAACTACCTGCCTAACTACCTAACTACCTAACCTAACTACCTAATAACCTAACTGCCTAACTACCTAACCTAATAACCTAACTACCTAACTACCTAACCTAATAACCTAACTACCTAAAACTACCTCCAAACGAATGGAACATCGATGGGCTTCACATTCGCTCCAAGCTATGCTAACCTCTATGTGGGTCTTTCTGAACGTTTTGTTAATAATGAAAATGAAAATCCATTTTTGAATAAAGTACTGAAGTGGTATCGATATATTGACAACATTTTATTTGCATTTAGGAAGGAACGGAAAAAGATCTGTCAGATTTTACTACTGAATGACATTGACCCCAATCTCAAATTCACTATTGAATGTGACACTCGACGTGTTCATTACCTCAATATGTGGATTGAGAAATCAAATGGAACCCTGTTTACAACACTGCACAGAAAAGAAATGGACAGAAATCCTGAGCCATTAAAAGGACTTCCTAGAAGTGATGCGCATTAGGTTTCTAAGAAGAGGCGTTTCTGAACAATGTGTGGATGAAGTTCTTCATTTGGCATCGGGGAAAAGCACGAGATGAACTGCTACAAAAAAGACCCGCTAAAGCCAAAGAATTTTTACTTTTAATGTTCACAACTACATATACCTTGAACTTGAGAAAAGTGGGAGGTGTGGTAAAGAAACACTGGCATATATTATCATCAGACCCAGCTTTGAATTTAAAAATACACCACTTATTGTATATAGGAGAGGTCACAATTTACGCGATAATTTGGTTCATGCCAACTGCCAGCCACAAAAGACAATCAGCCAGGCCCTTTTACGCCCTCTTCCAAATGGTGCTATAAATGCAGAGGATGCTGCCCTCTACCTCTACTACCTCTAGTCTATAAATGCAGAGGATGCTGCCCTCTACCTCTACTACCTCTAGTCTATACATGCAGAGGATGCTGCCCTCTACCTCTACTACCTCTAGTCTATAAATGCAGATGATGCAACCCTCTACCTCTACTACCTCTAGTCTATAAATGCAGAGGATGCTGCCCTCTACCTCTACTACCTCTACTACCTCTGCTACCTCTGCTACCTCTAGCTAAAAATGCAGAGGATGCAGCCCTCTACCTCTACTAACTCTAGCTATAAATGCAGAGGATGCAGCCCTCTACCTCTACTACCTCCAGCTATAAATGCAGAGGATGCAACCCTCTACCTCTACTACCTCTAGCTATAAATGCAGAGGATGCTGCCATCTACCTCTACTACCTCTAGCTATAAATGCAGAGGATGCAGCCCTCTACCTCTACTACCTCTAGCTATAAATGCAGAGGATGCAGCCCTCTACCTCTACAACCTCTACTACCGCTAGCTATAAATGCAGAGGATGCAGCCCTCTACCTCTACTACCTCTAGCTATAAATGCAGAGGATGCAGCCCTCTACCTCTACTACCTCTAGCTATAAATGCAGAGGATGCAACCCTCTACCTCTACTACCTCTAGCTATAAATGCAGAGGATGCTGCCCTCTACCTCTACTAGCTCAACTACCTCTACTACCTATAGCTATAAATGCAGAGGATGCTGCCCTCTACCTCTACTACCTCTAGCTATAAATGCAGAGGATGCAGCCCTCTACCTCTACTACCTCTAGCTATAAATGCAGAGGATGCAGCCCTCTACCTCTACAACCTCTACTACCGCTAGCTATAAATGCAGAGGATGCAGCCCTCTACCTCTACTACCTCTAGCTATAAATGCAGAGGATGCAGCCCTCTACCTCTACTACCTCTAGCTATAAATGCAGAGGATGCTGCCCTCTACCTCTACTACCTATAGCTATAAATGCAGAGGATGCAGCCCTCTACCTCTACTACCGCTAGCTATAAATGCAGAGGATGCAGCCCTCTACCTCTACTACCTCTAGCTATAAATGCAGAGGATGCTGCCCTCTACCTCTACTACCTCTAGCTATAAATGCAGAGGATGCAGCCCTCTACCTCTACAACCTCTACTACCGCTAGCTATAAATGCAGAGGATGCAGCCCTCTACCTCTACTACCTCTAGCTATAAATGCAGAGGATGCAGCCCTCTACCTCTACTACCGCTAGCTATAAATGCAGAGGATGCAGCCCTCTACCTCTACTACCGCTAGCTATAAATGCAGAGGATGCAGCCCTCTACCTCTACTACCTCTAGCTATAAATGCAGAGGATGCAGCCCTCTACCTCTACTACCTCTAGCTATAAATGCAGAGGATGCTGCCCTCTACCTCTACTACCTCTAGCTAAAAATGCAGAGGATGCTGCCCTCTACCTCTACTACCTCTAGCTAAAAATGCAGAGGATGCAGCCCTCTACCTCTACAACCTCTACTACCTCTAGCTATAAATGCAGAGGATACAGCCCTCTACCTCTACTAACTCTACTAACTCTAGCTATAAATGCAGAGGATACAGCCCTCTACTAGCTCTACTACCTCTACTACCTATAGCTATAAATGCAGAGGATGCTGCCCTCTACCTCTACTACCTCTAGCTATAAATGCAGAGGATGCAGCCCTCTACCTCTACTACCTCTAGCTATAAATGCAGAGGATGCTGCCCTCTACCTCTACTACCTCTAGCTATAAATGCAGAGGATGCAGCCCTCTACCTCTACTACCTCTAGCTATAAATACAGAGGATGCTGCCCTCTACCTCTACTACCTCTAGCTATAAATGCAGAGGATGCAGCCCTCTACCTCTACTATCTCTACTACCTCTAGCTATAAATGCAGAGGATGCAGCCCTCTACCTCTACTACCTCAACTACCTCTAGCTAAAAATGCAGAGGATGCAGCCCTCTAACTCTACTACCTCTACTACCTCTAGCTATAAATCTTCCAGATCTGCCAGTCAACCAGACTCTTCCAGATCTGCCAGTCAACCAGACTCTTCCAGATCTGCCAGTCAACCAGACTCTTCCAGATCTGCCAGTCAACCAGACTCTTCCAGATCCGCCAGTCAGCCAGGATCTGCCAGATCTGCTAGTCAGCCAGGATCCGCCAGTCAGCCAGGATCCGCCAGTCAGCCAGGATCTGCCGGATTCAACTGCCTGGCTGGGCTTCATCTCAGTACTGGGCTTCTTCTCAGTACTGGGCTTCTTCTCAGTACTGGGCTTCTTCTCAGTACTGGGCTTCTTCTCAGTACTGGGCTTCTTCTCAGTCCCGAGCTGCCCCTCAGTCCCGAGCTGCCCCTAAGTCCCGAGCTGCCCCTCAGTCCCGAGCTGCCTCAGTCCCGAGCTGCCCCTCAGTCACGAGCTGCTCCTCTGTTATGTAGGGTTCTGGGTGAGGACTATTCGGCCATGGTCGGCGGTGAGGGTGGATTATCCCAGGACGCGAAGGGGAGGAACAATGACATTTATGAAGTGGGGTCCACGTCCGGAGCCGGAACCGCCACCATGGACAGACGCCCACCCGGACCCTCCCTATGGTTTTGAGGTGCGTTCGGGAGTCCGCACCTTAGGGGGTGGGGTTCTGTCACGCCTTGGTCATTGTATTTTGTGTTTTCGTTATATATTTGGTTAGGCCAGGGTGTGACATGGGTTTATGTATTGTATTTTCGTATTGGGGTTTGTAGTATTTGGGATTGTAGCTGATTAGGGGTTTGTGTTAAATAGGTTTGGCTGCCTGAGGCGGTTCTCAATCAGAGTCAGGTGATTCTCGTTGTCTCTGATTGGGAACCGTATTTAGGTAGCCTGGGTTTCGCTTTGTATTTCGTGGGTGATTGTTCCTGTCTCTGTGTTAGTTTCACCAGTCAGACTGTAATAGGTTTCACGTTCCGTTTGTTGTTTTGTATTTATTAGTTGTTCATGTACAGTTTGTTTGTTTGTTTCACTAATAAACATGAGTAACTTACACGCTGCATTTCGGTCCGACTTTCTTGCGACAAACGAAGAACGCCGTTACACCACCACCCATGTTATTTACATTATTACATGTTCTACCACCCATGTTATCTACATTATTACGTGTTCAACCACCCATGCTATTTACATTATTACATGTGCCACCACCCATGTTATTTACATTATTACGTATTCCACCACCCATGTTATCTACATTATTACGTGTTCCACTACCCATGTTATTTACATGATTAAATGTCCATGTGGGCTCTGCTATGTAGGTAAAACCTCTCGTTCTCTCAGACAGAGAACTAGTGAACATAAAAGTTCAATCAGGAGAAATGACAGGGATTATCCAGGCGCAGTTCATTTTAATGACCTGAAACATGACATTTCTACCTTTTACATTTTTGTGGCATAGAGAAAGTTGAGATATCAGACAGGGGAGGTGACATTAATAACACTAGTTATGCGTCAAAACATATTTAGCTCTAGAATAACGTTTGTTGGTGGATATTTGTTTGACAGGGGAGGTGACATTAATTAATTCTGAGTAAAATGAGAATGTTTGATGTTGCTCTTGCTGCTGGTGATTCTCTGATCCACCTCTACGCAGACGACACCATTCTGTATACTTCTGGCCCTTCGTTGGACACTGTGTTAACAACCCTCCAGACGAGCTTCAATGCCATACAACACTCCTTCTGTGGCCTCCAATTGCTCTTCAATGCAAGTAAAACTACATGCATGCTCTTCAACCAATCACTGCCCACACCTGCCCGCCCGTCCAGTGTCACTGCTCTGGATGTTTCTGACTTAGAATATGTTGACACCTACAAATACCTAGGTGTCTGGTTAGACTGAAAACTTTCCTTCCAGACTCACATTAACCTCTCTAGGGTAGGTGAGATGCTAATGTCCCACCAGGCCAACATCCGGTGGAAACGCAGAGAGCTAAAATTCTAAATACACCATTTGTTATCGTAAACATTCTTGTAAATACATGTATCTTACATAAATATATATATACACACTACTCTTCAATGCAAGTAAAACTAAATGCTCTTTAACCGATCGCTGCCCACCCCGCCTGCCTGGTTGTGTCTTATGTGGACAACTACTAATACCTAGGTGTCTGTTTAGACTGTAAACTCTCCTTCCAGACTCATATTAAACATCTCCAATCCAAAAGTAAATCTAGAATTGGCTTCCAGGGGAGTATTAATAACACCCTGAGTAAAAGAGAATTTCACATCAAAGCCTCCTTCACTCACGCTGCCAATCATACCCTCGTAAAACTGACTATCCTACCGATCCCTGACTTCAGCGATGTCATACACAAAATAGCCTCCAACACTCTACTCAGCAAATTGGATTCAGTCTATCACAGTGCCATCCATTTTGTCACCAAAGCCCCATATACAGTATTTTTAAATATACAGTGGGGCAAAAAAAAAACTATTTAGTCAGCCACCAATTGTGCAAGTTCTCCCACTTAAAAAGATGAGAGAGGCCTGTAATTTTCATCATAGGTACACTTCAACTATGACAGACAAAATGAGAAGAAAAAAATCCTGAAAATCACATTGTAGCATTTTTTTATGATTTTATTTGCAAATTATGGTGGAAAATAAGGCCACAAGGGGTCACGAGAATGTTATGAGTCAAGTAAAGCCAACCCACCGGATCACAGCCCGGGAGCGAACCAGAGTCTGTAGTGACGCCTCTCCGGAGTAAGGAGAGCATCTACTAAACGTATTTTGTTCCACTTCTCTCTTTGTGGTTGTGGAGTGTAACCAGAGTAGAATGGTGATTAGCATACTGATCACCGCTGGGCCGGTATTGTTACTGCTGCTCACACCACCATCATTCCTGTCTGACGATCATTGATGATTTTAATTTTCCTGTGTTATTTCTTTATGCTCTGAAGAGTGCTGGGATGGATTTTCTGCCTGTTGATCTGTTGTTGTTTTTGGCGCTGGATCAATTTGGCAAGCTGGAAATAATGATCCAGCCTTTCTCCCCCTCATTTCGCTGGAAACCAGAGAGTTAAGCAATATGCTCATTCCTCTCTCCTCCACACTCCCCTCTTTTCTCTTGTTGAAGATCTCCCCTCTTTCCATATTTCTATTCTCTCTCTCTCTCTCTCTCTCTCTCTGTCCCTTTCTCCATATTTCTATCCTCTCTCTCCATATTTCTATTCTATTCTATTCTCTCTCTCCCTGTCCATCTCTCTCTCCATATTTATATTCTCTCTCTCTCCACTCTCTCTCCCCCTCTCTCTCTCTCTCTCTCTCTCTCTTTCTCTCTCTCTCTCTCTCTCTCTCTCTCTCTCTCTCTCCCTGTCTCTCTGTCAATTTCAGTTTCAATTCAATTCAATTCAAAGGCTTTATTGGCATGGGAAACATGTGTTAACATTGCCAAAGCAAGTGAGGTAGATAATATATAAAGTGAAAAACAATAAAAATTAACAGTAAACATTACACATTAAAGACATTACAAATGTCATATTATATATATACAGTGTTTTAACAATGTACAAATGGTTAAAGGACACAAGATAAAATAAATAGGCATAAATATAGGTTGTATTTACAATGGTGTTTGTTCTTCACTGGTTGCCCTTTTCTCGTGGCAACAGGTCACAAATCTTGCTACTGTGATGGCACACTGTGGAATTTCACCTAGTAGAGTTTTTCAAAATTGGATTTGTTTTCAAATTCTTTGTGGATCTGTGTAATCTGAGGGAAATATGTCTCTCTAATATGGTCATACATTGGGCAGGAGGTTAGGAAGTGCAGCTCAGTTTCCACCTCATTTTGTGGGCAGTGAGCACATAGCCTGTCTTCTCTTGAGAGCCATGTCTGCCTACGGCGGCCTTTCTCAATAGCAAGGCTATGCTCACTGAGTCTGTACATAGTCAAAGCTTTCCTTAATTTTGGGTCAGTCACAGTGGTCAGGTATTCTGCCGCTGTGTACTCTCTTTGTAGGGCCAAGTAGCATTCTAGTTTGCTCTGTTTTTTTGTTAATTCTTTCCAATGTGTCAAGTAATTATCTTTTTGTTTTCTCATGATTTGGTTGGGTCTAATTGTGCTGTTGTCCTGGGGCTCTGTAGGGTGTGTTTGTGTTTGTGAACAGAGCCCCAGGACCAGCTTGCTTAGGGGACTCTTTTCCAGGTTCATCTCTCTGTAGGTGATGGCTTTGTTGTGGAAGGTTTGGGAATCGCTTCCTTTTAGGTGGTTATAGAATTTAACGGCTCTTTTCTGGATTTTGATGGGTATTGGCCTAATTCTGCTCTGCATGCTTTATTTGGTGTTCTACGTTATTTGGTGTTCTACGTTGTACACGGAAGATATTTTTGCAGAATTCTGCGTGCAGAGTCTCAATTTGGTGTTCGTCCCATTTTGTGAAGTCTTGGTTGGTGAGCGGATCCCAGACCTCACAACCATAAAGGGCAATGGGCTCTATGACTGATTCAAGTATTTTTAGCCAAATCCTAATTGGTATGTTGAAATTATGTTCCTTTTGATGGCATAGAATGCCCTTCTCTCACTGTCTCTCTCTCTCTGTCTCTCTCTGTCTCTCTCTGTCTCTCTCTGTCTCTCTGTCTCTTTGTCTCTGTCCCTCTCTCTCTCTCTCTCTCTCTCAATTCAATTCAATTCAAGGGGCTTTATTGGCATGGGTAACATGTGTTAACATTGCCAAAGCAAGTAAGGTAGATAATATATAAAGTGAAATAAACAATAAAAATTAACAGTAGACATCACACATCTCTCTCTCTCTGTCTCTGTCTCTCTCTCTCTCTCTCTCTCTCTCTCTCTCTCTGTCTCTCTGTCTCTCTCTGTCTCTGTCTCTCGCTGTCTCTCTGTCTGTCTCTCTCTCTCTCTTGCTGTCTCTCTCTCTCTCTCTCTCTCTCTCTGTCTCTCTCTGTCTCTCTCTGTCAATTCAATTCAATTCAAGGGGCTTTATTGGCATGGGAAACATGTGTTAACATTGCCAAATCAAGTAAGTCTCTCTCTGTCTCTCTCTGTCTCTCTCTCTGTCTCTCTCCGTCTCTCTCTCTGTCTCTCTCTGTCTCTCTCTGTCTGTCTCTCTCTATGTCTCTCTGTCTGTCTCTCTCTCTCTGTCTCTGTCTCTCTCTGTCTCTCTCTCTGTCTCTCTCTGTCTCTCTCTGTCTGTCTCTCTCTCTCTCTGTCTCTCTGTCTCTCTGTCTCTCTCTCTCTCTGTCTCTCTGTCTCTCTCTCTCTCTCTGTCTCTCTCTGTCTCTCTGTCTGTCTCTCTCTCTCTCTCTCTCTCTCTCTCTCTCTGCTCAATAACATCCCCTCTCCAAGTCCCTGGTGCTCAACAACATCCCCTCTCCAAGTCCCTACTGCTAAACATCATCCACTCTCCAAGTCCCTACTGCTAAACATCATCCCCTCTCCACGTCCCTACTACTAAACATCATCCCCTCTCCACGTCCCTACTACTAAACATCATCCCCTCTCCAAGTCCCTACTACTAAACATCATCCCCTCTCCACATCCCTACTACTAAATATCATCCCCTCTCCAAGTCCCTACTACTAAACATCATCCCCTCTCCACATCCCTACTACTAAACATCATCCCCTCTCCACGTCCCTACTACTAAACATCATCCCCTCTCCAAGTCCCTACTACTAAACATCATCCCCTCTCCATGTCCCTACTACTAAACATCATCCCCTCTCCACGTCCCTACTACTAAACATCATCCCCTCTCCAAGTCCCTACTGCTCAACATCATCCCCTCTCCAAGTCTCTACTGCTCAACATCATCCCCTCTCCAAGTCCCTACTGATAAACATCATCCACTCTCCAAGTCCCTACTGCTCAACATCATCCCCTCTCTAAGTCCCTACTGCTCAACAACATCCCCACAGCATAATGCTGCCACTTCGTCACCGTAGGGATGGTGCCAGGTTGCCTCCAGATGTGACGCTTTGCATTCAGGCCAAAGAGTTCAATCGTGGATTCATCAGACCAGAGAAACTTTAGGTGCCTTATGGCAAATTCCAAACGGGCTTTCATGTGTCTTTTACTGAGGAGTGGCTTCCATCTGGCCACTCTACCATAAAGGCCAGATTGGTGGAGTGCTGCAGAGATGGTTGTCCTTCTGGAAGGTTCTCAAATTAATTACTTAAAAATCATACAATATGATTTTCTGGATTTTTGTTTTAGATTCCGTCTCTCAGAGTTGAAGTGTACCTATGATAAAAAATACAGACCTCTACATGCTTTGTAAGTAGGTAAACCTGCCAATTTTGCAGGTTATCAAATACTTGTTCTCCCCATATGTGCATATATATTTAAACACACATACATACATACACACATATATACACACACACACACACACACACACAGTTGAAGTCTGAAGTTCACATACACTTAGGTTGGAGTCATTAAAACTCGTTTTTCAACACTCCACAAATGTCTTATTAACAAACTATAGTTTTGGCAAGTTGGTTAGGACATCTACTTTGTACAGGACACAAGTCATTTTTCCAACAATTGTTCACAGACAGATTATTTCACTTATAATTCACTGTATCACAATTCCAGTTGGTCAGACGTTTACATACACTAAGTTGACTGTGCCTTTTAAACATCTTTGAAAATTCCAGAAAATGATGTCATGGCTTTAGAAGCTTCTGATAGGCTAACTGACATAATTTGAGTCAATTGGAGGTGTACCTGTGGATGTATTTCAAAGCCTACCTTCAAACGCAGTGCATCTTTGGTTGACATCATAGAAAAATCGAAAGAAATCAGCCAAGGAGGCTTGCAAGCCGATGAACACCATCCCAACTGTGAAGCACGGGGGTGGCAGCATTATGTTGTGGGGGTGCTTTGCTGCAGGGGGGACTGGTGTACTTCACAAATAGATGGCTTCATGAGGAGGGAAAATGATGTGGATAAATTGAAGCAACATCTCAGACATCAGTCAGGAAGTTAAAGGGTCTTCCAAATGGACAATGACCCCAAGCACTACCAAAGTTGTGGAAAAATGTCTTAAGGACAACAAAGTAAAGGTATTGGAGTGGCCGTCACAAAGCTCTGACCTCTGACCTCAATCCTACAGAAAATGTTTGGGAAGAACTGAAAAAAGTGTGTGCGAGCAAGTAGGCCTACAAACTTGACTCAGTTACACCAGCTCTGTCAGGAGGAATGGGCCAAAATTGACACAACTTATTGTGGGAAGCTTGTGGAAGGCTACCCAAAACGTTTGACCCAAGTTAAACAATTTAAAGGCAATGCTACCAAATACTAATTGATTGTATTAAACTTCTGACCCACTGGGAATGTGATGAAAGAAATAAAAGCTGAAATAAATCACTCCCTCTCTACTATTATTCTGACATTTCACATTCTTAAAATTAAGTGGTGATCCTAACTGACTTAAGACAGGGAATTTGTAATAGGATTAAATGTCAGGAATTGTGAAAAACTGAGTTTAAATGTATTTGGCTACGGTACATGTAATCTTCCGATTTCAACTGTTTAAATATATTGTATATTTTCCTTTTTAAATTTTGTTAAATATTTTTTTCATATAATAATTAAACCAGTGAATATCACTATAAATTAGTTCATTAACTATCAGCTCTTGGAATATCCAGGACCTTTACTCTTCACATTTCGGTTATAAAACAACAAATCAACAAATCAACAAATCCAGAATTGATTAAAAACATCAGGACATCCTAATCCTACTGGAAACATGGTGTCGTGGATAGTTAGTGTCCCTCAGACTATAGAGAAAGTTAACTACCATCAGTCACACATACAAAATGTTAAACGGGGCCGAGACTCAGGTGGAATCATTATTTGGCATAAGCAGAACATAGCGCTGAATACATTTGTAAAAAAATGTTTTTCATAATTATGGGTTTTTGTGTGGAGATAGATGAGGATGTCATTTTGTTTAGATACATTTTAGAATAAGGCGTTAGAGAAACACAATGTGGGGAAAAGGGAAGTGGTTTGAATACTTCCTGAGATGCATTTATGGGGGTCGTAGAGTAAGATGAGTAAGATGAGTATGATGAGTAAGATGAGTATGATGAGTAAGATGTAGTAAGATGAGTAAGATGAGTAAGATGTAGTAAGATGTAGACATCGTGTTCCTGAGAGTCTACAAACAGAAGTTAAAACATCAACGATATTAACCATCGTAGAGCAAAAACGGAGTGAGTTTCCCTTTTCCATGGAGTATAATAATTATGTAATACACTGTATATATTGTAAAATTATTTTTTTAGGTCAAATCGTTCAGACGTTTTTGTGAGAAGATTTCACAATGTCTTCTGCTCTGATACACACGACTCTAGCCCTGTCACCTTTCACCTCAGATGTCTTCTGGTCTGATACACACGGCTCTAGCCCTGTCACCTTGCACCTCAGATGTCTTCTGTTCTGATACACACGACTCTAGGCCTGTCACCTTTCACCTCAGATGTCTTCTGGTCTGATACACACGACTCTAGCCCTGTCACCTTTCACCTCAGATGTCTTCTGGTCTGATACACACGGCTCTAGCCCTGTCACCTTTCACCTCAGATGTCTTCTGGTCTGATACTCACGGCTCTAGCCCTGTCACCTTTCACCTCAGATGTCTTCTGGTCTGATACTCACGGCTCTAGCCCTGTCACCTTTCACCTCAGATGTCTTCTGGTCTGATACTCACGGCTCTAGCCCTGTCACCTTTCACCTCAGATGTCTTCTGGTCTGATACTCACGGCTCTAGCCCTGTCACCTTTCACCTCAGATGTCTCCTGGTCTGATACACACGGCTCTAGCCCTGTCACCTTTCACCTCAGATGTCTTCTGGTCTGATACACATGGCTCTAGCCCTGTCACCTTTCACCTCAGATGTCTTCTGGTCTGATACACACGGCTCTAGCCCTGTCACCTTTCACCTCAGATGTCTTCTGGTCTGATACACATGGCTCTAGCCCTGTCACCTTTCACCTCAGATGTCTTCTGGTCTGATACACACGGCTCTAGCCCTGTCACCTTTCACCTCAGATGTCTTCTGGTCTGATACACATGGCTCTAGCCCTGTCACCTTTCACCTCAGATGTCTTCTGGTCTGATACACATGGCTCTAGCCCTGTCACCTTTCACCTCAGATGTCTTCTGGTCTGATACACATGGCTCCCTATATAGTGCAGTACTGTTGACCGTAGCCCTGTGGGGCCTGGTCTCTAACAATCAGAGAAGTGGAGAAGAGAAGTGGAGAAGAGAAAAGAGGACAAGAGAGAGGAAATGAGAGAGGAGAAGAGAGAGGAGAGGAAAAGAGAGAGGAGACAGATGAGTAGTGGAGAAGAGAAAAGCGGACAAGAGAGAGGAGAAGAGAGAGGAGAAGAGAGAGGAGAGGAAAAGAGAGAGGAGACAGATGAGAAGTGGAGAAGAGAAGTGGATAAGAGAAAAGAGGACAAGAGAGAGGAGAAGAGAGAAGAGAAGAGAGAAGAGTGCAGAGATGAATGAGAGAAGAGAAAGGGGAAGAGAAGAGAGCAGAGGGGAGAAGAGAGAAGAGAAGAGAAGAGAGGAGAAGAGAGAGGAGAAGAGAGGAGAAGAGTGCAGAGATGAATGAGAGAAGAGAAAGGGGAAGAGAGAAGAGAGGAGAATATAAGAATGAGAAGAAAGAAGAGAGAGAAAATAATAGAGGAGAAGAAAAGAGGAGTGGAGAAGAGAGGACAAGAGAGAATAGAGAGAGGGAAAGAGAGAGGAGAGGAGAAGAGACAGACGAGAAGTGGAGAAGAGAAGTGGATAAGAGAAAAGAGGACAAGAGAGAGGAAAAGAGAGAGGAGAGGAAAAGAGAGAGGAGAGGAAAAGAGAGAGGAGACAGATGAGAAGTGGAGAAGAGAAAAGCGGACAAGAGAGAGGAGAGGAAAAGAGAGAGGAGACAGATGAGAAGTGGAGAAGAGAAAAGAGAAAAGAGGACAAGAGAGAGGAGAAGAGAGAGGAGAGGAGAGAGGACAAGAGAGAGGACAAGAGAGAGGACAAGAGAGAGGAGAGGAGAAGAGAGAGGAGACAGATGAGAAGTGGAGAAGAGAGAGGAGAGGAGAAGTGGAGTGAAGTGGAGAAGAGAAAATAGGACAAGAGAGAGGACAAGAGAGAGGACAAGAGAGAGGACAAGAGAGAGGACAAGAGAGAGGACAGGGGAAGAGAGAGGAGACAATAGAGGAGAAGTAATTCACATAATGAAACCCTCCTGGGAGATCCACTAGTTGTGTCTTCCTGTGCTATTGTTGGATGGGTTAAATAATATATACTGTATATCTAATAAATTAAAGCAGCAAGACAAGAGGATCATTACTTAAATACGCTTTTTATAAACATTATTTATTTTCTTCAAAATTAAATCCTGTTTGAGTTTGTATGGATCTATAGATGTCTATTTCTACAGGGAAATACAGAAGATTTAGGAAGCCGTCTGTGACATGAATACAGCTCAGCGATCTCCGTTTTTCAGTGTATTCATCAAAGGCGTGTGTGTGTGTGTGTGTGTGTTTGTTTGGTCTTGCTATCCTTGTGGGGACCTCACGAGGACAATACAACAAGGTAAATTTGGACAAGCGGGGACATTTCATCGGTCCCAACAAGGAAAAAGGTTATTTTAGGGGTTAGGTTAGGGTTAGAATTAAAGTTAGGAGTTAGCATTAGGTTGTGGGTTTGGGGTTATGGTTAGGGGACCTTCCGTGCTGCAGAGATGTTTTGGTAACCTTCCCCAGATCTGTGCCTCGATACAATCCTGTCTCGGAGCTCTACGAACAATTCCTACCTGTAAATATAAAAACAAGAAGACAGACTGATCTTCCTAGCTATACTAAAGACAGTCCTCTCTCTCTCTCTCTCTCTCTCTCTCTCTCTCTCTCTCTCTCTCTCGTTAGTTTGGGATTTGGTGAAGTACTCATCTTCCTCTCTGGCCTGTGTGGGTCTTTGATTTGTGCGAGATCTGAACATGTCGGCATCAGTGCCTTGAAAACACACGCTGCAGAGTTCACTTTGATAAACATACATCTTTAGGCTAGAATAAACCAGAAAGCACCAGAGTGAGAGCACCCGCCCTGTTTGATCAACCTCTCCTGGGAACAACATAATGCACTCATCCTCTCCTACCCTCTCCTCTTCTCCCCTCTCCTCTCCTCTCCTCTTCTCCCCACTCCTCTCCTCTTCTCCCCTCTCCCCCTCTCCTCTCCTCTTCTCCCCTCTCCCCCTCTCCTCTCCTCTTCTCCCCTGTCCTCCTCTCCTCTCCTCTCCCCCCTCTCCTCTCCTCTTCTCTTCTCTTCTCTTCTCTTCTCTTCTCTTCTCTTCTCTACTCTCCTCTCCTCTTCTCTCCTCTCCTCTCCTCTCCTCTTCTCTCCTCTCCTCTTCTCCCCTCTCCTACTCTCCTCTCCTCTCCTCTTCTACCCTCTCCTCTCCTCCTCTTCTCCCCCTCTCTTCTTCTCCTCTTCTCCCCCTCTCCTCTCCTCTTCCCTCTCTCCTCTTCTCCTCTTCTCCCCTCTCCTCTCCTCTTCTCTTCTCTTTTCTCTCCTCTCCTCTTCTCCACTCTCCTATCCTCTCCTCTTCTCCCCCTCTTTCCTCTCCAACTAACTTTTCTTCATTTTTTGTATTCCACTCCTCCCGATGTTGACATGAAGTTGGACACAGAATAGAGAAGAAGAGGAGAAGAGGAAGAGGAAAGTAGCAGAACATTTTTATTAAATACACTTGTTCTGACACAAAACTAAATAACTAAATAGGTTCAAACCTGTTTTTGTGCATCTGAATAAAAGTGTACAGCCCCCTTTTTAAAATGTGCTGTAAACTAATAGAACAATACAAAGCTGCTACCGTTTAATCTAATCTAATCTGTCAGTTAGGGTGCGTCTCAAGTGGAACCCTATTCTCTGTATAGTGCACTATGGTTGATCAGTGCCCATAGGGAATAGGGTGCCATCTATCAACCTCCTTTGAGTGTCTGTGTTTTTACACCCCATTTATATTCAACACAATCTGTACTCATACACTGTCAGAGAGAGAGAGAGAGAGAGAGAGAGAGAGAGAGAGAGAGAGAAATAGGGATGACAGACAATAAATAATGAGTCCTCCTCTTTTCTCTGTTTCACCCCATCATCCACTACTCTGTGATTTATTCTGTTTTTTACTTTCATTCACACCAATTTCTCCCTGTGAACTTATTTATCCCACCGATCCCTCTTCCATTTATTATTCCTCTCTCCTCTCGTCTCCTCTCCTCTCCTCCAGTGTGTCAGTGGCCATCGACGCTGAGCATTTACCCATTGAGGTCAGTTACGATGTTGAACTGCAGTCAGGTCAAGATCCTGGTGAGGACGACGAGCACGCAGATGAGCTTCCCTGAGATGGTTTCTGACAGTTTGTGCAGAATTTTTCGGATGTGCAAACCCAAAGTTTCATCAGCTGTCCGGCTGTCTGGTCTCAAAAGATCCCACAGGTGAAGAAGCCGGATGTGGAGGTCTGGTAACACGTGGTCAGCAGTTGTGAGGTTGGTTGGACATTCTGCCAAATTCTGTTTAAAAATCTGGCAACAGCCGGAAATCCGTGCCAATATAACCTCCAAACAACAGCTTGAAAATATCTCTCATATTAACAAAAGTTATGTGCTACACTTCAATTAAAGGAAACAAAGGACTATCAAATGTCAACTTTAAAACACTTTTATACAAGGGGTTGACAAGATATTCAATCGCTGTCAGTTGTCTGCTTAAATCCCTGACAGGAAAACAATGTTAATGTGGACAAGAGATGGACTGTCTTCCCAAAATGGAAGTCAGTGTTGTTGTAAACTATACATTCTGTAAGGATCTCAAATGTGAACTTACAAAAAAACAATTTGCAATTATTTTAATTCTTAACATAGTTTAACATGTTTAACGTAGTTTTATTTAAATAATTAAGGTATTTAAAAATATCTCTCAAAATAACGAAAATAATTTGCTACACTGAAATTAAAGGAAACATCCTTAACATACATTAAAGGTCACTGAAATTAAAGGAAACAAAGGACCATCAAATGTCAACTTTAAAAGTAAAGCGTAGTGTAAATTAAAATATATTCAAGTAAAAGGTAAAAAAAAAATATATATATATATATAGTAAAATGTAATGTAAAAAAATATAAATATATAGTAAAATGTAATGTAAAAAAATATATATAGTAAAATGTAAAAAACAATATATATAGTAAAATGTAATGTAAAATAATATATATATAGAAAAATGTAATGTAAAAAAAAAAATATATATATATATATATAGTAAAATGTAATGTACATTTATTTTATTTTATATATATATATAGTAAAATGTAATGTAAAAAAATATATATAGTTCCATGTAATGTAAAAAAAATATATATAGTTAAATCTAATGTAAAAAAAATATATATATATATAGTAAAATGTAATGTTAAATATATATATATATAGTAGAATGTAATGTAAAAAAAAAATATATATATATATAGTAAAATGTAATGTAAACATATATATATATATATAGTAAAATGTAAAAATATATATATAGTAAAATGTAATTTAAAAATATATATATATAGTAAAATGTAAAAAAAAAATATGTATATAGTAAAATGTAATGCCATGTCAAATTGTTGGTTCATTTCATTTGAAAAATGACCACCAAAAGATGTCCCTGACCTTATACCATCATTAATCTAATGGGCTAAGAATGATCCAGGCTGTTATTTATTTATTTTGCTCCTTCTCACCCAAGTATCTCTACTTGCACGTTCATCTTCTGCACAACTCCAGTGTTTAATTGTAATTATTTGCGGCCTATTTACTGCTTCACCCCCCTTATCTTACCTAATACCATATTATGTATATAGACCTTTGCTATCGTATTTTTGACTGTATGTTTGTTTATTCCATGTGTAACTATGTGTTTGTTCTCAACTAGCCTACCTGGTTAAGGGATGGGTAGCGGCAAGATGTTTATAACACAGTGTCCAAAGAAGGGCCAGAATGGTGTCGTCTGCATAGAGGTGGATCAGACAATCACCAGCAGCAAGAACTATATCATTGACGTATACAGAGAAGAGAGTCAGTCTGAGAATTGAACCTTGTGGCAACCCCATAGAGACTGCCAGAGGCCCGGACAACAGATCCTCCGATTTGACACACTGAACTCTGTGTGAGAAGAATCTGGTGATTGACAGAGAAGAAAGTATTGTCTAGGTCGATGACTACAGCTGCACAATACTGTCTCTTATAGATGATGGTTATGACCAGCTCGGAATCCAGATTCCATAGCGAAGAAGGTACGGTGGGATTCGAAATGGTCGGAGATCTGTTTGTTAACTCTTGAAACTCCCCATCCTGAATCCGGGATCGTGACTAAAGCCTCAGGCTCATTAGCATAACGCAACGTTAACGATTTCTGAAAATCGCAAATAAAATGAAAATAATGCGCCTGCTCTCAAGCTTAGCCTTTTCTTAACAACACTGTCATCTCAGATTTTCAAAATATGCTTTTGAACCATAGCAATTGACTAATTTGTGTAAGAGTATGCTAAGCTAGCTTAGCATTTTGAGTAGCATTTAGCACGCAACATTTTCACAAAAACCAGATAACCAAATAAATAAAATCATTTACCTTTGAAGAGCTTCGGATGTTTTCAATGAGGAGACTCTCAGTTACATACCAAATGCGCAGTTTTTCCTGAAAGCGTCTGTGTGTAGGAGAAATCGCTCCGTTTTGTACATCACATTTGGCTACCGAAACGAACCGAAAATTCAGTCACCTACAATGTCAAACTTTTTCCGAATTAACTCCATAATATCGACTGAAACATGGCAAACGTTGTTTGGAATCAATCCTCAAGGTGTTTTTTCACATATCTCTTCATTGATATATCGTTTGTGGAAGCCTGCATTCTTCTCTGAATTCTGTGGAAAAATACTTGCAGCTGACTTTTGCGCACCAATTTCGGCGCCGGACACCGGGCGGACACCTGGTAAATTTGGTCTCTTATGGTCAATCTTCCAATGATACGCCTACAAATACGTCACAATGCTGCAGACACCTTTGGGGGAACGACAGAAAGGGCAGACTTACTCCTCTCGCATTCACAGCCATATAAGGAGACAATGGAAAACAGAGCCTCAAAAATCCTGCTCATTTCCTGGATGCCGTCTCATCTTGGTTTTGCCTGAAGCTCACGTTCTAGGGCACGCACAGAAAATATCTTTGCAGTTCTGGAAACGTCAGAGTGTTTTCTTTCCAAAGCTACCAATTATATGCATAGTCGAGCATCTTTTTGTGACAAAATATTGCGCTTAAAACGGGCACGTCTTTTTATCCAAAAATGATATAGCGCCCCTAGAGTTTCAAGAGGTTAACTTGGCTTTCGAAGACCTTAGAAAGGAAGAGTATGATAGATATAGGTCTCTAGCAGTTTGGGTCTAGAGTGTCTCCCCCTTTGAAGAGGGTGATTACCACGGCAGCTTTCCAATCTCAGATGATACGAAAGAGATGCTTGTAGGCTAGTAATAGGGGTTGCAACAATTTCAACTGATATTTTTCTGGATTTGGGTGAAGGAGAAAAGAGGAGGCTTGGGCAAGTTGCTGTGGGGGGTGCAGAGCTGTTGCCCGGGGTATGGTAGCCAGGTGGAAAGCATGGCTAGCCTTAGAAAAATGCTTATTGAAATTCTCAAATATAGTGGGTTTATCGGTAGTGACAGTGTTTCCTAACCTCAGTGCAGCTGGGAGGCGGTGTTACTATTCTCCATGGACTTTACAGTGTCCCAGAAATCTTTTAACACAGCGATTGCATTTAGAAGAAGTGTATCTTTCTATATATATGTAGAACATGCATATTAGGTTAAAGTTAAAGTATTGCTTGTTATCTGACGTTATCTGCCGGAGCTATCGTCATTTCTCCGGACATTTGAGTAGCATTTTTTGAACAATGCGTAATTGTAAACAGAGATTTATGGATATATATAGCATATTATTGAAAAAAAAACATAAATGTACTGTGTAACATGTTATATTACTGTCATCTGATGAAGATTTCAAAAGGTTAGTGATTTATTTTTTCTTTTAATCCTGCGTTTGTTGATTGCATATTTTGTTCAACTTGGCTATGCAAATTAGCTGTGTCTTTGGTGGTGGTTTGACATAAATATGTGCTATGTTTTCGCCGTAAAACATTTTAGAAATCTGACTTGCTGGGTAGATAAACAAGGTGTTTATCTTTCATTTAAGCTATTGGACTTGTTAATGTGTGGAGGTTAAATATTTTTAAGAATATTTTTTGCGTTCCATGCGCCACATTCAAGCTGAGGGTGTTAAGGAAAGTTCCCAAGTGGGGATCAACATCCACAAAAGGTTTTAAGCATGTCCCAGTTTAGGTCACCTAACAGCACGAGCTCTGAAGATAGATGGGGGGCAATCAATTCACACATGGTGTCCAGGGCACAGCTGGGGTCAGAAGCTGGTCAATAGCAAGAGGCAGCAGTGAGAGACTTGTTTTCTGGAGAGGTGGACTTTTAAAAGTAGAAGCTCAAATTGCACAGACCTGGATAGTAAGACTCTGCAGGCTAGAAGAGGTCTGTTGCTGTAGCCCCCTCGTGCGGTTACGTTGGCAGACCAGGCGTCATGGATGAGCAGGGGTCTGTGTAGTAAAAGGGTCCAGACCAATTGGAAAAATAGGTATAGTAGCCCCAAGAAATTGACTGATGAACCATTTGAGCTAACAGTCCAGCATGCTCTAGACAGCTAGCGGGCCGCGGCAAGCAGGCGAGCAGAAGGGGACGTTGCGACGAAGGAACCTTTTGAAAAACAATCCCCTCGGTCGGATTACGTCGGTAGTCCAGTCATGATGGCGGTGCTCCATATCAGCAATAAGAGGGGTCCAGGCCAATTGGCAAATAGGTAGCACAATGAGTGGCTGATGGACATTTTCAGCTAGCCGGGAGATGGGCCTAGTATAGGCTAGCTCTAGGTAAATTGGTGCTTGTTTTGGGACAGAGACGTTAGCCTGGAGAAGCCAATCGGATAGCAGCTAGCTAGCTGCGATGATCCAGTTGAAGAGATTCAGAGCTTGCGGTAGGAATCTGGTGATATGGAGAAAAAGCAGTCCGATAAGCTCTGGGTTCAAACACGCTGTACAGACAGGTAGGAGTTGTCCTGGCTAAAGGCTAGCTGATGACCACTAGTAGTGGCTAGCTGACTACTAGCTAGTAGCTAGTTATCTGGCTAGCTTCTGTTGGGGGTACTGGTACTAAAGTAAAGAAAATAGCAGATCAATAACACATTGCAGGAGAGTATGTTGAAGTTGGGGTTAAGAAAAATATCTAAAAATATATATATAAAGTAAAAAATATATAAAAAGTGTATATAAAGATAAATAAATATACACAGGACACGACAAGATGAAGACAAAAAACACCTGACTGCTACGCCATCTTGGATTAAGTACTTGCCAGACCACTGCAACGTCCATCGGCTTTGTATAGATTCCTTGCGCTGGTAGAAGAGTCATATTTAGTGGTTGACTCCGCCTAAGTAAGTACTCTTTAAGTATTAAGTATATATATTTCATAGATTGAGGGTAGCTATGGTATAGACCAGGGGTGTCAAACTCATTTTTCCCCATTCGATCTTCAACATTTTACGCTGGGCTGCACTGAATTTTTTTTACATGAAAAATATTCCCCTATCCATAATTTGTGGAGTTGTCGATACTCTCTGACTGTCTTGCTTTGATTTCAGTAATTAACATGCTAGTCGGATCTAGGAAACTCTGAAACTCTTTCGACTTGCTAACTGGTTGAACGTGGCGCTCTTCAACCATTAGCAAGTTGGACATGTCAGTTTCCTAGTTCAGACTAGCACATGGAATTGGTATATAACTGAATGAATGAGTACTGAGCAGTCAAGAAACTGTATGAATGAGTCCCACAGGACACCAGCTAAGTGGTTGAGAAAGTCGTCTGCAGAGATGGAGGAGAAAAGTGAAGGGGGGGAGGATTCATTTTTATTTAACCTTTATTTAACTCGGTAAGTCAGAGAAGAACAAATTCTTATTTACAATGACGGCCTACACCGGCCAAACCCGGACACTGAGAAGCTACTCGGGGGCACTAAGGAGGAAGGAGAAGGTGGGAAACACCTTCCTAGGTTTAGAGGCAGAATCTTGAAATGTAGGATGATAGAAATTGGCTTTAGCAGCAGAGACAGAGGAAGAGAAGTGAGAGAGGAGGGAGTGAAAGGATGATAGGTCCTCCGTGAGTTTAGATTTCCTACATTTTTTTGCTCAGCTCCCCACAGCCCTGTTCTGTAAGCTTGCAATGAGTCATTCAGCCACGGAGCAGGAGTGGAGGGCCGAGCCGGCAGGGAGGAAAGGGGGCAGTGAGGAAAGGGAGGAGAGCATGGTCGCAGAGGCAGAATCAGGAACGAGGAGGGAGGATTTAGTAGAAGGGAGAGATGATAGGATAGAAGAGGAGAGAGTAGTGGGAGAGAGACTTTGTGATTGGCTCTTGACCATCTGGGTTGGGGCTGGGTGGTTAGAGTTGGAGTAAAGGGATACAAAAGGAAACAGGACAACTTGTAGGACAACTCGCAGGACAACTTGTAGGACAACTCGCAGGACAACTCGTAGGACAACTCGCAGGACAACTTGCAAGACAACTCGTAGGACAACTTGTAGGACAACTTGTAGGACAACTCTTAGGACAACTCGTAGGACAACTCGTAGGACAACTCTCTCTCTCTCTGATTGCCTGCCTTGGCAGGACAACTCGTAGGACAACTCGTAGGACAACTCTTAGGACAACTCGCAGGACAACTCGTAGGACAACTTGTAGGACAACTCGCAGGACAACTTGTAGGACAACTCGCAGGACAACTGTTAGGACAACTCGCGGGACAACTCACGGGACAACTCGTAGGACAACTCGTAGGACAACTCGTAGGACAACTCGCAGAACAACTCAGCAGGACAACTCCCAGAACAACTCGCAGGACAACTCGGCAGGACAACTCGGCAGGACAACTCGGCAGGACAACTCGGCAGGAAAACTCGGCAGGACAACTCGGCAGGACAACTTGCAGGACAACTCGCAGGACAACTCGCAGGACAATTCGGCAGGACAACTCGCAGTACAACTCGCAGAACAACTTGGCAGGACAACTAGCAGGACAACTCGCAGGACAACTCGGCAGAACTGTCTTTATTTCAGCGACAATAGCAGCTTTGGCCATGAAACCGTTGCGGACATGACTGCCGCTGAGGAATCAGTGGAGACTGATGTACTAACACTAATTGCTAATTGCCTAGCAGAGGTGGAACCACTCCTTGCTAGAACACAACAGATTAAGATCCCATGGAAGACATTTCACATGAAAAAAGACAATGATACAAATTAATATAAGGAAAAACACAGCCTTATACAGCTTGTGAAAGAATTAACTGCTCTTGGCATTTTTCCTATGTTGCTGCATTACAACCTGGAATTAAAAAATTTTTGGGGGGAGGTTGGTATAAGTTTATTTACACATGCCTACCACTTTGAAGATGCAAAATATTTTTATTGTGAAACAAACAAGAAATAAGATTTTAAAAAACAGAAAACTTGAGCGTGGATAACCATTCATCCCCCAAGGTCAATACTTTGCAGAGTCATCTTTTGCAGCAATTTTGGCGAACAACAAAAGTGTTTGCTTATTTTGTTTCTTTAAGCAAATGGATTTTTTTCTGGCCACTCTTCCACAAAGCCCAGCTCTTTGGAGTGTACGGCTTAAAGTGGTCCTATCGACAAATACTACAATCTCCACTGTGGAGCTCCTGCAGGGTTATCTTTGGTCTCTTTGTTACCTCTCTGACTAATGCCCTCCTTGAGTAGTCCATGAGTTTTGGTGGGAGGCCCTCTCTTGGCAGGTTTGTTGTGTCATATTCTTTTCAGGTTTTAATAATGGATTTAATGGTGCTCTGTGGGATGTTCAAAGTTTCTGATATTTGTTTAAAACTCAACTCTGGTCTGTACTTCTCCACAACTTTGTCCCTGACCTGTTTGGAGAGCTCCTTGGTCTTCATGGTGCCACTTGCTTGGTTGTGCCCCTTGCTTAGCGGTGTTGCAGACTCTGGGGCCTTTCAGAACAGGTATATATATACTGAGATCATGTGACAGATCATGTGACACTTAGATTGCACACAGGTGGACTTTATTTAACTAAGTATGTGACATCTGAAGGTAATTGGTTGCACCATATCTTATTTAGCAAAGAGGGTAAATACCTATTTTTTGTATATTTTTTTAAACAAGTTATATTTACATTTCACTTCACCCATTTGGACTATTTTGTGTATGTCCGTTACATGAAATCCAAAAAAAAAAAAAAAATTAACTTACAGGTTGTAATGCAACAAAATTGGAAAAATGCCAAATGGGATGAATATTTTGCAAGGCGCTGTACACTATGAGTCAAATTGAACTTTAAAAGGTGTGTGCATGTGTGTGTGTGGGGGGAGGGGGTTGTTTATTGACTGCACAACAAATCAGTTATATTTTATTAATCTCCTTTATTTTTCTGCAAGTCAATGTGTTGAATACATTCACTATCTCTACTGTTGCTAATTCTCTCAATTCAGTTTCAATTAAATTCAAGGGGATTTTTTGGGAAACAAATGTTAAAAGTGAAATGTTAAAAGTGCAATCAACAAAACAAATTGAACAGTAAACATTACACTCATTGAAGATCCAAAAGAATAACATTACGAATGTCATATTATGTATATATACAGTGTTGTAACGATGTGCAAATGGTTAAAATACAAAATAAATAAACATAAATATGGGTTGTATTTACAATGGTGTTTGTTCTTCACTGGTTTCACAAATCTTGCTGCTGTGATGGCACACTGTGGTATTTTGCCATATGGGAGTTTATCAAAATTGGGATTGTTCTCAAATTCGTTGTGGATCTGTGTAATCTGGGGGAAATATGTGTCTCTAATATGGTCATACAATTTGCAGGAGGTTAGGAAGTGCAGCTCAGTTTCCACCTCATTTTGTGGGCAGTGTGCACATAGCCTGTCTTCTCTTGAGAGCCATGTCTGCCTATGGCGGCCTTTCTCAATAGCAAGGCTATGCTCACTGAGTCTCTACATAGTCAAAGATTTCCTTACGTTTGGATTCGTCACAGTGGTCAGGTATTCTGCCGCTGTGTACTCTTTGTAGGGCCAAATAGCATTCTACTTTGTTCTGTTTTTTTGTGAATTATTTCCAATGTGTCAAGTAATTGTCTTTTTGTTTTCTCATGATTTGGTTGGGTTTAATTGTAATGCTGTCCTGGGGCTCTGTGTGGTGTGTTCGTGTTTGTGATCCAAGCCCCAGGACCAGCTTGCTTAGGGGACTCTTCTCCAGGTTTATCTCTCTATAGATGATGGCTTTGTTATGGAATATTTTGGAATCACTTCCTTTCATGGTGGTTATATAATTGGTTGTAACATTTTCTGGATTTTGATCATTAGCGGGTATTGGCCTTTTTTTTTTTTTTTTTTACCTTAATTTAACCAGGCAAGTCAGTTAAGAACAAATTCTTATTTTCAATGATGGCCTAGGAACAGTGTGTTAACTGCCTGTTCAGGGGCAGAACGACAGATTTTGTACCTTGTCAGCTCGGGGATTTGAACTTGCAACCTTTCGGTTACTTGTCCAATGCTCTAACCACTAGGCTACACTGCGGCTACGCGGACTAATTCTGCTCTGTGTGCATTTGGTGTTTTACGTTGTACACTGACAATATTTTTGCAGAATTCTGCATGCAGAGTCTCAATTTAGGGAATATGTGGTTGGTGAGTGGCCTTGTCTTTGAGACTGTTCACAGCTTTGTGGAAATTACCTGTGGCACTGATGTTTAGGCCGAGGTATTTATAGTTTTTTGTGTGCTCTAGGGCAACGGTTTCTAGATGGAATTTGTATACGTTGTCCTGGCAACTGGACCTTTTTGGAACACCATTATTTTTGACTCCCTCTCTCTCGCTCTCTCTCTCGCTCTCTCTCTCTCTCTCTCTCTCGCGCTCTCTCTCTCTTGCGCTCTCTCTCTCTCTCTCTCTCTCTCTCGCTCTCTTTCTCTCTCCCCCCTCTCTCTCTCTCTCTCTCTCTCTCTCTCTCTCTCTCGCTCTCTCTCTCCCTCTCATCCTGCCTTCCTCCCTCCATCTCTGAATATCTTTGTGGTTCTCTATGTTGGGTTGTAATGTTCTCAAGAAAAAGACTGAAAGGCTTTAAAGCTTCAACTAACAGCCCCTTACATCATCTTGAGCCTGGTTAACCTACCTATGACACTAGCTGTTAATAGCTCTTAGAGGATAACTCTACTCTACCTCCATCCCTTCTACTCCCCCACTCCACTCCCCTCTCCTCTTCTCTCCCACTATCTCTTCCCCCTCTAAAGCTTTGTTGTGGAAGGCGACGGAAGCGGAGGTGTCTTTCAGACGTCTTCATTCACAAAGTGGCTGGTGGTTGTTGTTGCCCTTTAGTGCTTGTTTGAATAATTCACTGGTTGGTTCTCAGTGCTGGATGAAGCCACATGACTTAAGCCCACATCACTGACAACCTAAAAGGATCCATCAATACAGACGGAGTGGTGAAGAAGACGCAACTGAGTCTCTTCAACATCAGGAGACTCAAAAAATTCGGCTTGGGTGTCGCGATCTTTGAAATGAGCGGACCAAGGCGCAGGCGTGAGTATAGTTCCACATATTTATTTAAAACTTCTTCTGGCTTGAATCCCGCTAATGGGATCGATATGACAACAGCCAGTGAAAGTGCAGGGCACCAAATTCAAAACAACAGAAATCTCATAATTACAATTCCTCAAACATACATGTATTTTATACCATTTTAAAGATAAACTTGTTGTTAATCCCACCACAGTGTCCGATTTCAAAAAGGCTTTATGACGAAAGCCAAACCAAATTATTATATTAGGTCTGCACCTAGACACAGAAAAACACAACCATTTTCCAGTCACAAAAAGCAGAAATAGAGATGAAATTAATCACTAACCTTTGATCTTCATCAGATTACACTCATGGGACTTCATGTTACACAATACATGTATGTTTTGTTCGATAAAGTTCATATTTATATCAAAAACCTGAGTTTACATTGCCGCGTTATGTTAACCTTTTGTGACTAGGGGGCAGTATTTTCATTTTTGGAAAAATAACGTTCCCGTAGTAAACGGGATATTTTGTCAGGTCAAGATGCTAGAATATGCATATAATTGATAGCGTAGGATAGAAAACACTCTAAAGTTTCCAAAACTGTAAAAATATTGTCTGTGAGTATAACAGAACTGATGTTGCAGGCGAAAGCCTGAGAAGAATCTAAACAGGAAGGGACTCTTATTTAGAAGAGTCTGTGTTCCTATGCATCCCTATTGAGCAGTGAATGGGCTATCAACCCGATTTACTTTTTTATGGCTTCCTTAATGTGTCTAGTGTCACAATACATAGTTTCAGGCTTTTATTTTGAAAAATTAGCCTGAACGTCAACATTGTGTCAGTGGTCAGCTGAAGTCTCTCAGAGTGTTTGGTGTGTAAAGGACAAATGCGGCCATTGTTTCTCTCTATCCAAACTAAGAAGCCACCAGTCCCGGTTGATATATTATTGAATAGATATTTGAAAACACCTTGAAGATTGATTATAAACAACATTTGCCATGTTTCTGTCGATATTATGGAGCTAATTTTGAATATTTTTTGACGTTTTCGTGACTGCAATTTCCGGGCGATTTCTCAGCCAAACGTGAAGAACAAACGGAGCTATTCCGCCTACAAAAATATATATTTTTTTAAAAAGGAACATTTGCTATGTAACTGGGAGTCTCGTGAGTGAAAACATCCGAAGCTCATCAAAGGTAAACGATTTAATTTGATTGCTTTTCTGATTTCCGTGACCAAGTTACCTGCTGCCAGCTGGACAAAATTCTATGCTAGGCTATCAATAAACTTACACAAATGCTTGTCTGGCTTTGGCTGTAAAGCATATTTCCAAAAATCTGAGATTACAGGGTGATTAACAAAAGGCTAAGCTGTGTCTCAATAGGCTAAACTGTGTCTCAATTTCATTTGTGATTTTCATAAATAGGAATATTTTCCAGGAAGATTTATGTCCGTTACGTTATGCTAAATAGTGTCAGATGATGACAACGGTCCCGTTCACGGCATGGGGTGTCACTAGAGGTTAAGTAGTTCCAAAAACATCCTGTGATTGTGCAGAGAGCCACATCAATTTACAGAAATACTCATAATAACCACTGATAAAAGATACAACTGTTATGCATGGAATTATAGATACACTTCTCCTTCACAGTGCAACCGCTGTGTCAGACTTTAAAAACTCTTTACCGAACTACTGTCTATACACACCATGCAATAATCTGATTAGACAACAAATCAAGCCATACAGATATCTGCCATGTTGTGGAGTTAACAGAAGTCAGAAATAGCATTATAAATATTCACTTATCTTTGATGATCTTCATCAGAATGCACTCCCAGGAATCCAAGTTCCACATTAAATGTTTCATCATTTATGTCCAAATACCTCCTTTATGTTCCCTCGTTTAGCCCAGTAATCCAAATGCTCAATGCTTAGTTAGTCCTATAGAACTACTCTCTATACTGTCTATAAACACCATCCTATATAACTACTGTCTATACACACCATCCTGTATAACTACTGACTATACACACCATCCTATATATAATGTCTATACACACCATCCTATTATAACTACTCTCTATACTGTCTATTCACACCATCCTATATAACTACTGTCTATACACACCATCCTATTTAACTACTGTATATACACACCATCCTTTATAACTACTGTCGATACACACCATCCTATATAACTACTGTCTATACTGTCTATACACACCATCCTATATAACTACTGTCTATACTGTCTATACACACCATCCTGTATAACTACTGTCTATACACACCATCCTATATAACTACTTTCTATACTGTCTGTACACACCATCCTATATAACTAATGTCTCTACACACCATCCTATATGAATACTGTCTATACACACCATCCTATATAACTACTGTCTATACTGTCTTTACACACCGTCCTATATAACTACTGTCTATACACACCATCCTGTATAACTACTGTCTATACTGTCTATACACACCATCCTATATAACTACTGTCTATACTGTCTATACACACCATCCTATATATAACTACTGTCTATACACACCATCCTATATAACTACTGTCTATACACACCATCCTATATAACTACTGTCTATTCACACCATCCTATATACCTACTGTCTATACACACCATCCTATATAACTACTGTCTATATTGTCTTTACACACCGTCCTATATAACTACTGTCTATACACACCATCCTGTATAACTACTGTCTATACTGTCTATACACACCATCCTATATAACTACTGTCTATACTGTCTATACACACCATCCTATATATAACTACTGTCTATACACACCATCCTATATAACTACTGTCTATACACACCATCCTATATAACTACTGTCTATTCACACCATCCTATATACCTACTGTCTATACACACCATCCTATATAACTACTGTCTTTACACACCATCCTATATAACTACTGTCTATACACACCATCCTATATAACTACTGTCTATACACACCATCCTATATAACTACTGTCTCTACACACCATCCTATATAACTACTGTCTATACACACCATCCTATATAACTACTGTCTATATACACCATCCTATATAACTACTGTCTCATCTACTGTCTATACACACCATCCTATATAACTACTCTCTATACACACCATCCTATATAACTACTGTCTCATCTACTGTCTATACACACCATCCTATATAACTACTGTCTATACACACCATCCTATATAACTACTGTCTATACACACCATCCTATATAACTACTGTCTATATGCACCATCCTATATAACTACTGTCTCATCTACTGTCTATACACACCATCCTATATAACTACTGTCTATACACACTATCCTATATAACTACTGTCTATACACACCATCCTATATAACTACTGTCTATACACACCATCCTATATAACTACTGTCTATACACACCATCCTATATAACTACTGTCTATACACACCATCATATTATAACTACTGTCTATAATGTCTATACACACCATCCTATATAACTACTGTCTATACACACCATCCTATATAACTACTGTCTATACACACCATCATACTATAACTACTGTCTATACTGTCTTTGCACACAATCGTATATAACTACTATCTATACACACCATTATATATAACTACTGTCTAGACACACCATCCTATATAACTACTGTCTATACACACCATCATATATAACTACTGTCTATACACACCATCCTATTATAACTACTGTCTATACACACCATCCTATATAACTACTGTCTATACACACACTCCTATAATAACTACTGTCTATGCACACCATCCTATATAACTACTGCCTTTACTGTCTATGCACACCATCCTATATAACTACTGCCTATACTGTCTATGCACACCATCCTATGTAACTACTGCCTATACTGTCTATGCACACCATCCTATATAACTACTGCCTATACTGTCTATGCACACCATCCTATATAACTACTGCCTATACTGTCTATGCACACCATCCTATATAACTACTGCCTATACTGTCTATGCACACCATCCTATATAACTACTGTCTATACACACCATCCTATATAACTACTGCCTATACTGTCTATGCACACCATCCTATATAACTACTGTCTATACACACCATCCTATATAACTACTGCCTATACTGTCTATACACACCATCCTATATAACTACTGCCTATACTGTCTATGCACACCATCCTATATAACTACTTCTGTTCAAACCTTTTCTGTTCATATACTGTCCATACTGTCTATACACCACATATTATACACTGAGTGTACTAAACATGAGGAACACCTTCCTGCTATATTGGCAGCTACTGCTAACCAAACCCCCTGTTAATGGGCTGTCATGCATAGGTGTAATAGGCGGCAGGGAAGTCAGGCGCAGGAGAGTCAAATGGAGTCTTTTAATAAAGTCCATGGAGTATGCTGCATCACACTAAAAGTACATAAACAAACAACCATGGGTACGAGGACCCGACACGCACCTGTACAACAATCACACTACACTGACAATAAAACAATCTCTGACAAAGACATGAGGGGAAACAGAGGGTTAAATACACAACAGGTAATGAATGGGATTGAAAACAGGTTTGTGGGAAGACAAGACAAAACCAATTGAAAATGAAAAAAGGATCAATGATGGCTAGAAGACCGGTGACGTCGAACGCCGAGCACCGCCCGAACAAGGAGAGGCAACGACTTCGGAAGAAGTCGTGACAAAGGCACTTAAATATTTTGTCTTGTCAATTCATCACCATGTACACAATCCAA
Organism: Oncorhynchus masou masou; assembly: GCF_036934945.1. Taxonomy (NCBI): domain Eukaryota; kingdom Metazoa; phylum Chordata; class Actinopteri; order Salmoniformes; family Salmonidae; genus Oncorhynchus; species Oncorhynchus masou. The sequence goes on along the minus strand of NC_088223.1, from coordinate 5,130,149 downwards.
TCTCAATTGTCTCAAGGATTAAAAATCCTTCTTTAACCCGTCTCCTCCATCATCTACAGTGATTGAAGTGGAATTGACATCAATAAGGGGTCATAGCTTTCACCTGGGATTCTCCTAGTCAGTCTGTGTACATATTTATATTCTGGCATGTCGTTCTGATTTTTCTTAATTAATTATTTTCTTTCATTTTATATTGGTGATTTGTCTGTATTGTTTTGTATTGTTAGATATTACTGTACTGTTGGTGCTGGAAACACAAGCATTTAGTTAGATTCTACTGTACTTTTGGAGCTAGAAACACAAGCATTTAGTTAGATACTACTGCACTGTTGGAGCTAGAAGCACAAGCATTTAGTTAGATTCTACTGTACTTTTGGAGCTAGAAGCACAAGCATTTAGTTAGATACTACTGTACTGTTGGAGATAGAAACACAAGCATTTAGTTAGATACTACTGTACTGTTGGTGTAACGGCTTTCTTCTACCTCCTTCTCTGACGAAGAGGTGGAATAAGGATCGGACAAAAATGCAACGTGGTTCGTTCGATACATCTTTAATTATGACAAAACACGAACAATACAAAACAACAAACTTCGAAAAAAGAAACAGCCCTGACTGGTGCAACAAACACAGAGACAGGAACAATCACCCACAAACACACAGTGAAACCCAGGCTACCTAAATATGGTTCCCAATCAGAGACAACGATAATCACCTGACTCTGATTGAGAACCGCCTCAGGCAGCCATGGACTAATCTATACATCCCACACAACCCCAAGACGAAACACACTACAAATAAACCCATGTCACACCCTGGCCTGACTCAATAAATGAAGATAACATAATAAATATAGACCAGGGCGTGACAGTTGGAGCTAGGAACACAAGCATTTAGTTAGATATTACTACACTGTTGGAGCTAGGAACACAAGCATTTAGTTAGATACTACTGTACTGTTGGGGCAAGGAACACAAGCATTTAGTTAGATATTACTGTACTGTTGGAGCTAGGAACACAAGCATTTAGTTAGATATTACTGTACTGTTGAAACTAGAAACACAAGCATTTAGTTAGATATTACTGTACTGTTGAAACTAGAAACACAAGCATTTAGTTAGATATTACTGTACTGTTGGAACTAGAAACACAAGCATTTAGTTAGATACTACTGTACTGTTGGAGCTAGGAACACCAGCAATTAGTTAGATATTACTGTACTGTTGGAGCTAGAAACACAAGCATTTAGTTAGATACTACTGTACTGTTGGAGCTAGGAACACCAGCATTTAGTTAGATATTACTGTACTGTTGGAGCTAGAAACACAATCATTTAGTTAGATATTACTGTACTGTTGGAGCTAGAAACACAATCATTTAGTTAGATATTACTGTACTGTTGGAGCTAGAAACACAAGCATTTAGTTAGATACTACTGTACTTTTGGAGCTGGGAACACAAGCATTTAGTTAGATATTACTGTACTGTTGGAACTAGAAACACAAGCATTTAGTTAGATATTACTGCACTGTTGGAGCTAGAAACACAAGCATTTAGTTAGATATTACTGTACTGTTGGAACTAGGAACACAAGCATTTAGTTAGATATTACTGTACTGTTGGAGCTAGGAACACCAGCATTTAGTTAGATATTACTGCACTGTTGGAGCTAGGAACACAAGCATTTAGTTAGATATTACTGTACTGTTGGAGCTAGAAACACAAGCATTTAGTTAGATATTACTGTACTGTTGGAGCTAGAAAAACTAGCATTTCGCTGCACCAGCGCTACATTTTCAAAAGTTTGTGGACACCTGCTCTTCTAACATCATTCTCATTCTAAAATCATAGACATTTATACAGAGTTGGTCCCCTCCGTTGCTGATGTAACAGACTCCACTCTTCTGGGAAGGCGTTTCACTAGATGTTGGAACATCGCTGAGGGGACTTGCTTCCATTCAACCGCAAGAGCATTAGTTAGGTTGGACACTGATGTTGGGCTGGTCAAGTTCTCCGATACCGATCTTGACAAACCATGCCTGGCTTGTAGTCGGCATTCCAATTCATCCCAAATGTGTTTGACGGGTTTGAGATCAGGGCTCTGTGTTGAGATCAGGGCTCTGTGCTGGCCAGCCATTATTCCTTTTCCATCAAGCTTTAGAGTTGGCCGTATGCATTGGGGTAGATAGCATTCTCCTGGCGTCCGCCAAAACCCAGATTCATCCATAGGACTGCCAGATGGTGAAGCGTGATTCATCCCTTCAGAGAATACGACTCCAATGCCGTGAGTTTACTTGTGTGTGACTGCGTGGCCATGGAAACCATTTCATGAAGCTGTGCTGAGTTGCTTCCAAAGCCATTTTGGAACTCGGTTGCGAAGACAGACATTTTTTTTTTTTTACACGCTACACGCTTCAACACTCGTTGGTCCCTTTCTGTGAGCTCGGGCGGCCTACATCGCTGAGCTGTTGTTGCTCCTAGACGTTGCCACTTCACAATAACAGCACTTACAGTTGACTGGGGGCAGCTCTAGCAGGGCAGAAATTAATTTGCTGACTTGTTGGAGTGGTGTCATCCTATAACGGTGTCACGTTGGAAGTCACTGAGCTCTTCAGTAAAGCCATTCTATTGTCAATGTTTGTCTATGGAGATTGCATGGCTGTGTGCTTGATTTTACACACCAGTCTGAAAGGGGTGTGGCTAAAATAGAATCCACTAATTTGAAAGAGTGTTCACATACTTTTGTATACAAATGTTCACTTCTTCAGGCTTTCATAAACATACACTGAGGAATTATGAAGAAAAAAATGCAGATCATTCCTTAGTGGAATTGTGGTAATTAGACCATTTATATCACTGTTGTTTGACTACCCCGTAGTAAGTCTCTCCTGATGGCTGTATTAGCCAGGCTTTCACACAGATTAAAAAATATATATATTTATTTAACTAGGCAAGTCAGTTAAAGGACAAATTAGTATTTTCAATGATGGCCTACGAACATTGAACTGCCTGTTCAGGGGCAAGAAGGACAGATTTGTACCTTGTCAGCTCAGTGATTTGAACTTGCAACCTTACTAGTCCAACGCTCCAACCACTAGGCTACCGCCCCTCAATTTCAGATTAAATTGCATACTGTCCTTCTGATACCTATTGAATGTTCCACTGTTGTGTTAGGATGCACGACTGGCTGTGCCAGAAAGTTCTTTTGCATTGTTCTCTGATCAAAGCTTGTTTAATTCGACCAAACTTTGAATTTGTTCAAGCGTTCTCTAACACACAGGCTGCGTTTTAAATGACACCTTTTCCCTATATAGTGTACTACTTGTGACCAGCTCCAATAAGGGCTCTTGTCAACAGTAGTGCACTATATAGGGTTGGGGGGGGGGGGTCATTTGGGACACAGTAACACAGAGATCAATGTAAAGCTGTAACAAAATGGTGGTTGAAACCAATTATTTATACAACCGTTGAACAAATCAACAGTGTCAATAGTGTCAATAGCTGTCAACAATGTAAAGTGTATATGGTGGTTGTAACCAATTATTTATACCGTTGAACAAGTCAATAATGTCAATAGCTAACAATATGTCAACAATGTAAAGTGTATATGAACGACTTTATTTACAAAATGATCAGTCTCTTCAAACGTGATTTTTCTTTACAATGTATATGCAGTAATATATGTTTAACTAATCCTACCAATCACATACATCCTGCTTTCCCCCACATCGACTATATATTGTACGATATATATATATATATATATATATATATATATATACATACAGTACATAGTTTAACTGAAATGACTGTAGTAACACACCAGCCTTACCTGGTAATTCCTTACTTCCTATAACATTCATGTTATAAAGACTATAGTAACACACCAGCCTTACCTGGTAATTCCTTACTTCCTATAACATTCATGTTATAAAGACTATAGTAACACGCCATCTTTACCTGGTAATTCCTTACTTCCTATAACATTCATGTTATAAAGACTATAGTAAACCACCAGCCTTACCTGGTAATTCCTTACTTCCTATAACATTCATGTTATAAAGACTATAGTAACACGCCATCTTTACCTGGTAATTCCTTACTTCCTATAACATTCATGTTATAAAGACTATAGTAACACACCAGCCTTACCTGGTAATTCCTTACTTCCTATAACATTCATGTTATAAAGACTATAGTAACATGCCATCTTTACCTCCTTACTTCCTATCCATTCCTTTTCTAAAGCTACTCCCCACAATCACATCAATGAAAGACTTCACTACCCTGGAATTCATTCAATCATTCTGTCCTTTTTCAGCATTAATCCACATCATGGTGGAAAGTCAGGTGTTATGGTAGTGAAACAAGATATGGGTGTCAGGATTTGGCCAGGTTGTTCCGGTTTTTGGTCACTAGATGCCCCCATTGTGCTTTTTGACCTTTTGCTTTCCCTTGATCCCCATTATTATTTGCACCTGTGCCTCGTTTTACCCTGATTGTATTTAAACCCTTAGTTTCCCTCAGTTCTTTGCTCTGTGTTTGTATGTTAGCACCCAGCCCTAGTTTTCTGTGAACTCATGTTGATCCCGGTGGACGCTCTTGTGGAATTCTGTTTTTTGTTCTTGTTTATTTATTTTTGAGTATCTTTTGAGGCTTTTTATGCTTTACCTACCACCTTGTGGATTTACCTTTTTGTCTTGGAGGATTACCTTGTGGATTACCTTGTTCTTGTGGAATTCCTTTTGAGGTTGTGGAGTTACATGTTTTCCTGAAGGACTTCACTTTTTACTTTATTAAATACACCGTCTCAAGTACTGCTGTGTCTGCCTCATCTTCTGGGTTCTGCCGACTATTCGTGGCTCAGTTGGTTAAGTGACTGTTTCTCACTCCGGAGACCCGGGTTCGCAACCGGGTCCTGACAATGGGTTATTTTGGGCCTTGGTTTAACACTTGTGTTGTGTTAAGGGTAACAAAAAATGACCCACCACTATGTTTAACTGCAGAGAAAACCTCCTAAATGATATTTTTGTAACTTGAAATTTGATGACTTTTCCTAGAGTGACCCCAACATTACCACTCTTCATATTTCCATGAAAGCTGAACACCACCAGGGTACAAAGATGGTCTCAGGGTCATTTCTGACCCGGCAGTTACAAAATACACACACACACACACACACACACACACACACACACACACACACACACACACACACACACACACACACACACAAATATAAAGAAATTGAGATTATGTGTGCTACTGATTGAACTCAGAAAGATCACCATGGTTGGCACAATCATTAAGAGCAAGCCTGAGCTCCCCCCTGCATTCCTTGCAAATAGGGGGAGAGAGGCCTTCTCATCAAAGTTTGCCTTCACCCCTACCACCACTCTAGCTTCTTACCTCCCAAAGAGGAACAAGAATGTGTTCCTCCTGAGCACACTGCACAAAACGGCTGAGATCAGTGATCGTGAGGACAGGAAGCCAGCCATCATCCTGGACTACAACCACAAGAAAGGAGGCGTAGACAACCTGGAAAAGGTGATTGGAACTTACAGCTGCAGGAGGACAACTGCCCGCTGGCCCCTGGTCATCTTCCATAACATCATTGATGTGTCCTCATACAATGCCTTTGTGATATGGTATAAGAGCAACCCTACCTAGATGCCTGATAAGCAGAACAAGAGGAGGGTGTTCAGGGAGCAGCTGGGAAAGGCACTTGTAACCTCATTCATCGAAAGAAGGGAGTGCCTCCCCCACACAGCAGCTTCTGCAGCGCTTGTGAAAGCTGTTCAGTGGGCTAAATCTGGTCCTGATCCACCTGAGGCTGCAGCTGGGGCAGGCAAGAGGAGGACATGCCAATTCTGCCCCCCAAAGAAGGACTGTAGTAAAACAAATACTATGTGCTGCACACGTGAGAAATACATAAGCAAAGTCCATGCACACACACACTTGCGTACTGTCCTACATGTGGTAATGACAGTTGATTGATTTATCTTCTTCACATTTTTGTTTTTATTATCTTATTTTAGTATAATTTGTTGTTGTTGTTTATACTATTGTGGGTTGGGGCAATGGTTAAAAAAATGGGAGAAGACTAGTATGTTGTAGTTGAATTACTCATTGTACAGTATATAAGAGTATATCACTATGTTGCCAAAACATTTCAAGACTCTTATTGTTTCCCTTCAAAATAATGCATACAAAACTACTTTCTGCACATTTCTGCTACTTTCTTAGACTGTACAAGTGATATCTCTAGCTAAAACATTAATTTTTACACCTATGCAGCACCTATAGCAAAAATAATAATAAATAATAAATACATCTATTTTAGTAAAGAAAACGATGATGACGTGTGTTAAAACTGATTACATGTCTTTCTGCTTTGTGAAGCGGGAAAACACAGATATTCACACAGTTGGTGATGAATAGCAGGTTTGTTTCTTCATGAAAAATAGATTTAGGGTTTAAAATTCAATTAAGCTGCTTTATTTAAGGGGTTTAGTGAAGGCCGGTCATTTATTACCCTTAGGAGTATACAGAATGTTAACAAGGGTTAAAAGTAGTGCACTATATAGGGAACGGAGGGTCATTTGGGACACACTTGGGTCTGGTAGTTTATGTAAAGACAGAGGCCGCATCCCAAATGGCACTTTAGTCCCTATGTCATGAACTATGCCTGAGGCGGGGGTCACCGCCTGGGGCGGGGGTCACCGCCTTGTTAGCATTTACATAAGATCGTTCAGAGCAGTACAGCTGAAATACTTGTTCAGTCATTATAAACCATTTAAAATAAATAATGATGGCCACTTCTATTGGCTCTTACATCACTCAGCCAGATAATTATATTCTTGTGCTTTGGGGCATTCAGGGAAAGGTGGGTGAATATGAGAGAGAGATAAAATAAAGAGGACAGATAAAGAAGATAGAGAGACAGACAAAAAGCGTGAGAGAGCTTAAAGTTCTGATTCTGATATCCTGGCCTTCAGTAATCTGGTGGCTAATTTCTAATGGGCTCAGTTAACTTTTAGAGGCCATTAGAGTTAATGTAGTATTATGGTGAGGCTTTGCTACAGTAGATACATGGAAGATCCATGCTCCATCACGGGAGAGAAGAGCGCTAGTGGAGAGGATCACCTAAAACCCAGGAGAGGAAAGGGAGGGGAACAGAGAACAGCAGTGAGATAGTGAGCAGTAAAGCCAATGTTCATAAATGACCAGCATGGTCAAATAATAATAATCACAGGCTTAACAGTTGAAACTGGAGCAGCAGCATGGCCAGGTGGACTAGGGACAGCAAGGAGTCATCATGTCAGGTTGTCCTGAGGCATGGTCCTAGGGCTCAGGTGCTCTGAGAGAGAGAAAGAAAGAAAGAGAGAATTAGAGAGAGCATACTTCAAATCACAGAACATCGGATAAGACAGGAGAAGTACTCCAGATATAACAGACTGACGCTAGCCCACCAACACATAAACTACTGCAGCATAAATACTGGAGGCTGAGACAGGAGGGGTCAGGAGGCACTGTGGCCGATTCCGATGATACACCCGGACAGGGCCAAACAGGCAGGATATAACCCCACCCACTTTGACAAAGCACAGCCCCCACACCACTAGAGGGATATCTTCAACCACCAACTTGCCATCCTGAGACAAGGCAGAGTATAGCCCACAAAGGCACAACCCAACTGGGGGCGGCAACCCAGACAGGAAGATTACGTCAGTGACTCAACCCACTGAAGTGACGCGCCCCTCCTAGGGACGGCATGGAAGAGCACCAGTAAGCCAGTGACTCAGCCACTGTAATAGGGTTAGAGGCAGAGAATCCCAGTGGAGAGAGGGGAACCGGCCAGGCAGAGACAGCAAGGGAGGTCCGTTGCTCCAGAGCCTTTCCGTTCACCTTCCCACTCCTGGGCCAGACTACACTCAATCATATGACCCACTGAAGAGATGAGTCTTCAGTAAAGACTTAAAGGTTGAGACCGAGTCTGCGTCTCTCACATGCATAGTCAGACCATTCCATAAAAATGGAGCTCTATAGGAGAAAGCCCTGCCTCCAGCTGTTTGCTTAGAAATTCTAGGGACAATTAGGAGGCCTGCGTCTTGTGACCGTAGCGTATGTGTAAGTATGTACGGAAGGACCAAATTGGAAAGTTAGGTAGGAGCAAGCCCATGTAATGCTTTGTAGGTTAGCAGTAAAACCTTGAAATCGGCCCTTGCCTTAACAGGAAGCCAGTGTAGGGAGGCACTGGAGTAATATGATCACATTTTTTGGTCAGGATTCTATCAGCCATATTCAGCACTAACTGAAGGTTATTTAGTGATTTATCCGGGTAGCCGGACAGTAGAGCATTGCAGTAGTCTAACCTAGAAGTAACAAATGCATGGATACATTTTTCGGCATCATTTTTGGACAGAACATTTCTGATTTTTGCAATGTTACTTAGAGGGAAAAACGCTGTCCTTGATACAGTCTTGATACGTTCGTCAAGAGAGAGATCAGGGTCCAGAGTAACGCAGAGGTCCTTCACAGTTTTATTTATTTTTTAAGCTTGTAGCGTCATGTCTTGTCTTGTTTTACCGCCTGAATTGAAAATAGTTTCAATTGATTTTTTTATCTCTCTCCCCAAAGAAGACTTGACAAGACTTGAGGCTATAAATGCTGCCAAAGGTCCTTCAACAAGACACATTTTTCAAAAAACAAGTGTTTTGCTTTGTTTTTATGGGGTATTGTGTGTAGTTTGATGAGGGGAAAAAACTATGTAATCAATTTGAGAATAAGGCTGTAACGTAACAAAATGTGGAAAAAGTCAAGGGGTCTGAACACTACCTGAATGCAGTGTCTCGCTCCTCCCCCTTCTGTACGTCTATTGTCTAGCTCCTCCCCCTTCCGTATGGCTATTGTCTAGCTCCTCCCCCTTCTGTATGTCTATTGCCTGGCTCCTCCACCTTCTGTACATCTATTGTCTAGCTCCTCCCCCTTCCGTATGGCTATTGTCTAGCTCCTCCCCCTTCCGTATGGCTATTGTCTAGCTCCTCCCCCTTCCGTATGGCTATTGTCTAGCTCCTCCCCCTTCTGTATGTCTATTGCCTGGCTCCTCCCCCTTCTGTACATCTATTGTCTCGCTCCTCCCCCTTCTGTACGTCTATTGTCTAGCTCCTCCCCCTTCCGTATGGCTATTGTCTAGCTCCTCCCCCTTCTGTATGTCTATTGCCTGGCTCCTCCACCTTCTGTACATCTATTGTCTAGCTCCTCCCCCTTCCGTATGGCTATTGTCTAGCTCCTCCCCCTTCTGTATGTCTATTGCCTGGCTCCTCCCCCTTCTGTACATCTATTGTCTAGCTCCTCCCCCTTCCTTACGTGTATTGCGGCATTCCAAATGATACCAATATATAAGGGTTCCATAGGGCTCTGGTCTAAAGTAGTGCACAATATATAGGGAATAGGGTTCCATAGGGATCTGGTCTAAAGTAGTGCACAATATATAGGGAATAGGGTTCCATAGGGCTCTGGTCTAAAGTAGTGCACTATATATAGGGAATAGGGTTCCATAGGGCTCTGGTCTAAAGTAGTGCACTATATATAGGGAATAGGGTTCCATAGGGCTCTGGTCTAAAGTAGTGCACTATATAGGGAATAGGGTTCCATAGGGCTCTGGTCTAAAATAGTGCACAATATATAGGGAATAGGGTTCCATAGGGCTCTGGTCTAAAGTAGTGCACAATATATAGGGAATAGGGTTCCATAGGGCTCTGGTCTAAAGTAGTGCACTATATAGGGAATAGGGTGCCATTGGGCTCCGGTCTAAAGTAGTGTACTGTATAGGGAATAGGGTTCTATAGGGCTCTGGTCTCAAGTAGTGCACTATATAGGGAATAGGGTTCCATAGGGCTCTGGTCTAAAGTAGTGCACTATATAGGGAATAGGATTCCATAGGGCTCTGGTCTAAAGTAGTGTACTGTATAGGGAATAGGGTTCTATAGGGCTCTGGTCTCAAGTAGTGCACTATATAGGGAATAGTGTTCCATAGGGCTCTGGTCTAAAGTAGTGCACTATATAGGGAATAGGATTCCATAGGGCTCTGGTCTAAAGTAGTGCACAATATATAGGGAATAGGGTTCCATAGGGCTCTGGTCAAAAGTAGTGCACTATATAGGGAATAGGGTTCTATAGGGCTCTGGTCTCAAGTAGTGCACTATATAGGGAATAGTGTTCCATAGGGCTCTGGTCTAAAGTAGTGCACTATATAGGGAATAGGATTCCATAGGGCTCTGGTCTAAAGTAGTGCACAATATATATGGAATAGGGTTCCATAGGGCTCTGGTCAAAAGTAGTGCACTATATAGGGAATAGGGTTCCATAGGGCTCTGGTCTAAAGTAGTGCACTACATAGGAAATAGGGTTCTATAGGGCTCTGGTCTAAAGTAGTGCACTATATAGGGAATAGGGTTCCATAGGGCTCTGGTTAAAGTAGTGTACTACATAGGGAATAGGGTGACATTTAGGACACAAGGTGTATGTATCTGGCTTCGTTGCCTGAACCACGTTTGTTGGCCATTGAAAATAATGTAAAATGCCCTCACATTTTCACATATTGCACAAATCAAACTGATCTTTAAAGGGATTTATGTAATGTATTGTTGTTTTCAGGATGGATCAAAATAGTTGGTTTCTATTACCATCCCCCACGTAATGACTGGTTTCAGTCCATCTGTAAAGAGCCATATGTGATGTATTGGCTCCCCCATCTACTGTAACTCGATATACGTTGATATATCACAGAGGGCCTGTTTCCCTAGACACAGATTAATAAGTCTCGTCACGCTCAATGAGATTCATGCTCTTTAGTCCAGGAGGAGGTTTTAATCTGTTGTCTGGTAAACCCCAGAGTGTGTTAGAAAGACATAGGAGTTGCAAAATTACACAAATTTACCCAAAATCCCAGGAATAAGGAGGAAATAAGCAGGAAATCCTGAATCCTCCAACAAGGAATTCTGAAAAAGCGAAGTGAATTTTAGAAAAATGACTGGAATTTAGCAACCTTTTTTCATGATTAGTCATTGGATGAGTAAATGCTGAAAATATTTTTGCTTTTGAATCACCTACAGATATCACTTATTTTAATGAATTAGTCACTTGAGGTTGGAGTAGATTTTAGCTTATAAAAACACCTACATGTATCACGTCTTTTAATTAACCATATTCAGTCTATTGACATTTGGGAAGAGGCTTTAGCGAACCTTTACAAACTCAGTCTGTTGTCAGACACTCTCCCGATAACTCCAACGTTGTAGCCTTGTAGCGTTGTAGCGTTGTAGCATAGTAGCGTTGTAGCGTTGTAGCGTTGTAGGGTTGTAGCGTTGTAGCGTTGTAGCGTTGTAGCATTGTAGCGTTGTAGCATTGTAGCGTTGTAGCATTGTAGCGTTGTAGCGTTGTAGCGTTGTAGCGTTGTAGCATTGTAGCGTTGTAGCGTTGTAGCGTTGTAGCGTTGTAGCATTGTAGCGTTGTAGCATTGTAGCGTTGTAGCGTGACAAAGCTGCTCAGTCATTGGTCACATCACAAATAGTTTTGCCTGTAGAGTGCGTTACATTTGACTAATGCTCAAAAGTGGTACAGTCGTCGTCTTATTGTCTTGTTTTACCGCCTGAATTGAAAATAGTTTAAATAGAGTTTTTCTCTCTCTCACACATTTACACACAAACCATGTTTTAAGACATTTTTAGCAAATTGATTTAAAATTGAATTTACTGAAAAATCGAATTTACATAAGTATTCACACCCCTGAGTCAATATGTGTTAGAATCACATTTGGCAGCAATTAGAGATGTGAGTCATTCTGGGTAAGTCTCTAAGAGCGTTTACAGCTGTGAGTCATTCTGGGTAAGTCTCTAAGAGCGATTACAGCTGTCAGTCATTCAGGGTAAGTCTCTAAGAGCGATAACAGCTGTGAGTCATTCTGGGTAAGTCTATAAGAGCGTTTACAGCTGTGAGTCATTCTGGGTAAGTCTCTAAGAGCGATAACAGCTGTGAGTCATTCTGGGTAAAGTCTATAAGAGCGATTACAGCTGTGAGTCATTCTGGGTAAGTCTGTAAGAGCGTCTACAGCTGTGAGTCATTCTGGGTAAGTCTATAAGAGCGATTACAGCTGTGAGTTATTCTGGGTATGTCTCTAAGAGTGATTACAGCTGTGAGTCTTTCTGAGTAAGTCTCTAAGAGTGATTATAGCTGTGAGTCATTCTGGGTAAGTCTCTAAGAGCGATTACAGCTGTGAGTCATTCTTGGTAAGTCTCTAAGAGCGATTATAGCTGTGAGTCATTCTGGGTAAGTCTATAAGAGCGATTACAGCTGTGAGTCATTCTGGGTAAGTCTGTAAGAGCGTCTACAGCTGTGAGTCATTCTGGGTAAGTCTATAAGAGCGATTACAGCTGTGAGTCATTCTGGGTATGTCTCTAAGAGTGATTACAGCTGTGAGTCTTTCTGAGTAAGTCTCTAAGAGTGATTATAGCTGTGAGTCATTCTGGGTAAGTCTCTAAGAGTGATTACAGCTGTGAGTCATTCTTGGTAAGTCTCTAAGAGCGATTATAGCTGTGAGTCATTCTGGGTAAGTCTATAAGAGCGATTACAGCTGTGAGTCATTCTGGGTAAGTCTGTAAGAGCGTCTACAGCTGTGAGTCATTCTGGGTAAGTCTATAAGAGCGATTACAGCTGTGAGTCATTCTGGGTAAGTCTCTAAGAGCGTTTACAGCTGTGAGTCATTCTGGGTAAGTCTCTAAGAGCGATTACAGCTGTCAGTCATTCAGGGTAAGTCTCTAAGAGCGATAACAGCTGTGAGTCATTCTGGGTAAAGTCTATAAGAGCGATTACAGCTGTGAGTCATTCTAGGTAAGTCTGTAAGAGCGTATCGCCTGTATCTTTGCAGTGACTGGGTATATTGATACACCATCCAAAGTGTAATTAATAACTTCACCATGTTCAAAGGGATATTCAATGTCTCCTTGTATTATTACAGAGATGAGGTAGTCATAACAAAATATGGTTAAACACTATGTGGCAGGGAGAGATGAGGGGAGTGGAGATTGAAGAGAGATACCTTGCAGCCCACTGGCTCCACCCACACGTCTTATATGGACTTCCTGCCACAACGAGACGAGCATGTGGATCAATAAGCCAGGTAGAGCTTGGGGATAAAAGAGGAAGCAGCCTGCATAAAGGAGACAGAGAATGAAGAGGGAAGGGTATGGTGTGAAGGGTGTAGTGTGGTGTGAGAAGAGTGTGGTGTGAATGGTGTAGTGTGAGAAGAGTGTGGTGTGAAGAGTGTGAGTACACGTTGTGACCTAGACTGTCTGATGACCCCCCCCACCCCCCCCCACACACACACACACTGTGTACCGAACCGGTTTGGGTGAGGACCCGAGTTTCAAGATTTAGAACGGACGACGGATTGTGGGTTGGTGATCTCCCCCCTTTTCCCCAGTGTGCAAAACTCCCTAATAAACTCCCCATTTGCATTCTAGTTGTGATCCTTGGTGCGTGTTTGGTTATTGAACTCAGTGACGTGGAAACACCACACCCTTGAACCTGCAACAACTATTATTGCACACAGAGTCCGTGCAGCTTTATTGTGTGACCTGTTTAAACACAGTTTTACTCTTGAACTCTCGGGGTTAAATACTCCGCCTCATAACAAAGTGGTGAAATACTTACTTACTCAAGACATGTCCGTTTTAAATGTTTTAATTCGTAAAACATTTGAAAAAACATAATTCCACTTTGACATTATGAGGTATTGTGTGTGTAAACCAGTGACAAAATAAATAAATAAACACAATGTGGGGGGATGTTAAGGAGTGTGAATTCTTTCTGAAGGGACCATTTGGGACGCATCCCATTGTCAATATGGTCTTACTATCCTAATCGCTCGGTCGAAGGGTATGGTTTGCATTCCTGTCGGTGTCAGAGTCTAGAAGATAGCGAAGGCGTCAGGCTCAGGGCACAGGTCAGAGTAAAAAACACTGTATTTACTCAATCCAAGAACGTTACAAAAATCCCTTTACAAAACAAGGACAAAACAGGATAGAACTCCAACACACGAAAGACAATCAATATGAGATGGGAACCAGGTGTGTAAAACAGACAAAACAAAAGGAAAAATGAAATTGGTGGCAGTTAGAAAGCCGATGACGTCGACTGCCGAACGCCGCCCGAACAAGGAGAGGGAACAACTTCGGTGGAAGTCGTGACAGTCGGACATGTAATGTCGTCTGGCTCCAAAAAAAAACAGCTCTGTGGGCCGTTATGTCACATGAGGGTTACCTCCCTCACAGAACAAGAGGAGAACAAGAACAAGAGGAGAACAAGAACAAGAGGAGAACAAGAGGAGAACAGGAGGAGAACAAAAACAAGAGGAGAACAAGAGAAGAACAAGAACATGAGGAGAACAAGAGGAGAACAAGAACAAGAGGAGAACAAGAACATGAGGAGAACAAGAGGAGAACACGAGAAGATCAAGAACAAGAAGAGAACAAGAGGAGAACAAGAACAAGAGGAGAACAAGAACATGAGGAGAACAAGAGGAGAACACGAGAAGATCAAGA